>NW_027248630.1:0-61942 GCF_031021105.1 Erythrolamprus reginae | reverse complement strand
TCTCAATATCGTTAACGGTTAGTCTCAATATCGTTAACGGTTATTCTCAATATCGTTAACGGTTATTCTCAATATAGTTATCGGTTATTCTCAATATCGTTAACGGTTATTCTCAATATCGTTAACGGTTATTCTCAATATCGTTATCGGTTATTCCCAATATCGTTATCGGTTATTCCCAATATCGTTAACGGTTATTCTCAATATCGTTAACGGTTATTCTCAATATCGTTAACGGTTATTCTAAATATCGTTAACGCTTATTCTCAATATCGTTAACGCTTATTCTCAATATCGTTAACGCTTATTCTCAATATCGTTAACGCTTATTCTCAATATAGTTAACGCTTATTCTCAATATAGTTAACGGTTATTCTCAATATCGTTAACGGTTATTCTCAATATCGTTAACGGTTATTCTCAATATCGTTAACGCTTATTCTCAATATCGTTAACGCTTATTCTCAATATCGTTAATGCTTATTCTCAATATCGTTAACGGTTATTCTCAATATCGTTAGCGGTTATTCTCAATATCGTTACCGGTTATTCTCAATATAGTTAACGGTTATTCTCAATATCGTTAACGGTTATTCCAAATATAGTTAACTCTTATTCTCAATATCGTTAACGGTTATTCTCAATATCGTTAACGGTTATTCTCAATATCGTTAACGGTTATTCTCAATATCGTTAACGCTTATTCTCAATATCGTTAACGCTTATTCTCAATATCGTTAACGCTTATTCTCAATATCGTTAACGCTTATTCTCAATATAGTTAACGGTTATTCTCAATATCGTTAACGGTTATTCTCAATATCGTTAACGGTTATTCTCAATATCGTTAACGCTTATTCTCAATATCGTTAACGCTTATTCTCATTATCGTTAACGCTTATTCTCAATATCGTTAACGCTTATTCTCAATATCGTTAACGGTTATTCTCAATATCGTTAACGGTTATTCTCAATATCGTTACCGCCTATTCTCAATATCGTTACCGCCTATTCCCAATATCGTTAACGGTTATTCTCAATATCGTTAACGGTTATTCTCAATATCGTTAACGGTTATTCTCAATATAGTTAACGGTTATTCTCGATATCGTTAACGGTTATTCTCAATATCGTTAACGGTTATTCTCAATATCGTTAACGGTTATTCTCAATATCGTTAACGGTTATTCTCAATATCGTTAACGCTTATTCTCAATATCGTTAACGCTTATTCTCAATATCGTTAACGCTTATTCTCAATATCGTTAACGCTTATTCTCAATATCGTTAACGCTTATTCTCAATATCGTTAACGGTTATTCTCAATATCGTTAACGGTTATTCTCAATATCGTTAACGGTTATTCTCACTATCGTTAACGCTTATTCTCAATATCGTTAACGCTTATTCTCATTATCGTTAACGCTTATTCTCAATATCGTTAACGCTTATTCTCAATATCGTTAACGGCTCTTCTCAATATGGTTAACGGTTCTTCTCAATATCGTTAACGGTTATTCTCACTATGGTTAACGGTTATTCTCAATATCGTTACCGGTTATTCTCAATATCGTTACCGGTTATTCTCAATATCGTTAACGGTTATTCTCAATATCGTTAACGGTTATTCTCAATATCGTTAACGGTTATTGTCAACATCGTTAACGGTTATACTCAATATCATTAACGGTTATACTCAATATCGTTAACGGTTATTCTCAATATCGTTAACGGTTATTCTCAATATCGTTAACGGTTATTCTCAATATCGTTACCGCCTATTCTCAATATCGTTACCGCCTATTCTCAATATCGTTACCGCCTATTCCCAATATCGTTAACGGTTATTCTCAATATCGTTAACGGTTATTCTCAATATAGTTAACGGTTATTCTCGATATAGTTAACGGTTATTCTCAATATCGTTAACGCTTATTCTCAATATCGTTAACGCTTATTCTCAATATCGTTAACGGTTATTCTCAATATCGTTAACGCTTATTCTCAATATCGTTAACGCTTATTCTCAATATCGTTAACGCTTATTCTCAATATCGTTAACGCTTATTCTCAATATCGTTAACGCTTATTCTCAATATCGTTAACGGCTCTTCTCAATATCCTTAACGGTTATTCTCAATATCGTTAACGGTTATTCTCAATATCGTTAACGGTTATTCTCAATATCGTTACCGGTTATTCTCAATATCGTTACCGGTTATTCTCAATATCGTTAATGGTTATACTCAATATCGTTAACGGTTATTCTCAATATCGTTAACGCCTATTCTCAATATCGTTAATGCCTATTCTCAATATCGTTAACGCTTATTCTCAATATCGTTAACGGTTATACTCAATATCGTTAACGGTTATTCTCAATATAGTTAATGGTTATTCTCAATATCGTTAACGGTTATTCTCCATATCGTTAAAGGTTATTCCCAATATCGTTAACGCTTATTCTCAATATCGTTAACGCTTATTCTCAATATCGTTAACGGTTATTCTCAATATCGTTAACGGTTATTCTCAATATCGTTAACGGTTATTCTCAATATCGTTAACGCTTATTCTCAATATCGTTAACGGTTATTCTCAATATCGTTAACGCTTATTCTCAATATCGTTAACGCTTATTCTCAATATCGTTAACGGTTATTCTCAATATCGTTAACGCTTATTCTCAATATCGTTAACGGTTATTCTCAATATCGTTAACGCTTATTCTCAATATCGTTAACGCTTATTCTCAATATCGTTAACGCTTATTCTCAATATCGTTAACGCTTATTCTCAATATCGTTAACGGTTATTCTCAATATCGTTAACGGTTATTCTCAATATCGTTACCGCCTATTCTCAATATCGTTACCGCCTATTCTCAATATCGTTACCGCCTATTCCCAATATCGTTAACGGTTATTCTCAATATCGTTAACGGTTATTCTCAATATAGTTAACGGTTATTCTCGATATAGTTAACGGTTATTCTCGATATCGTTAACGGTTATTCTCAATATCGTTAACGGTTATTCTCAATATCGTTAACGGTTATTCTCAATATCGTTAACGGTTATTCTCAATATCGTTAACGCTTATTCTCAATATCGTTAACGCTTATTCTCAATATCGTTAACGCTTATTCTCAATATCGTTAACGGTTATTCTCAATATAGTTAATGGTTATTCTCAATATCGTTAACGGTTATTCTCCATATCGTTAAAGGTTATTCCCAATATCGTTAACGCTTATTCTCAATATCGTTAACGCTTATTCTCAATATCGTTAACGGTTATTCTCAATATCGTTAACGGTTATTCTCAATATCGTTAACGGTTATTCTCAATATCGTTAACGCTTATTCTCAATATCGTTAACGGTTATTCTCAATATCGTTAACGCTTATTCTCAATATCGTTAACGCTTATTCTCAATATCGTTAACGGTTATTCTCAATATCGTTAACGCTTATTCTCAATATCGTTAACGGTTATTCTCAATATCGTTAACGCTTATTCTCAATATCGTTAACGCTTATTCTCAATATCGTTAACGCTTATTCTCAATATCGTTAACGCTTATTCTCAATATCGTTAACGGTTATTCTCAATATCGTTAACGGTTATTCTCAATATCGTTACCGCCTATTCTCAATATCGTTACCGCCTATTCTCAATATCGTTACCGCCTATTCCCAATATCGTTAACGGTTATTCTCAATATCGTTAACGGTTATTCTCAATATAGTTAACGGTTATTCTCGATATAGTTAACGGTTATTCTCGATATCGTTAACGGTTATTCTCAATATCGTTAACGGTTATTCTCAATATCGTTAACGGTTATTCTCAATATCGTTAACGGTTATTCTCAATATCGTTAACGCTTATTCTCAATATCGTTAACGCTTATTCTCAATATCGTTAACGCTTATTCTCAATATCGTTAACGCTTATTCTCAATATCGTTAACGGCTCTTCTCAATATCCTTAACGGTTATTCTCAATATCGTTAACTGTTATTCTCAATATCGTTAACGGTTATTCTCAATATCGTTAACGGTTATTCTCAATATCGTTAGCGGTTATTCTCAATATCGTTAACGCTTATTCTCAATATAGTTAACGCTTATTCTCAATATTGTTAACGCTTATTCTCAATATCGTTAACGCTTATTCTCAATATCGTTAACGGTTATTCTCAATATAGTTAACGGTTATTCTCAATATCGTTAACGGTTATTCTCAATATCGTTAACGGTTATTCTCAATATCGTTAACGCTTATTCTCAATATCGTTAACGCTTATTCTCAATATCGTTAACGCTTATTCTCAATATCGTTAACGCTTATTCTCAATATCGTTAACGCTTATTCTCAATATCGTTAACGGCTCTTCTCAATATCCTTAACGGTTATTCTCAATATCGTTAACTGTTATTCTCAATATCGTTAACGGTTATTCTCAATATCGTTAGCGGTTATTCTCAATATCGTTAACGCTTATTCTCAATATAGTTAACGCTTATTCTCAATATTGTTAACGCTTATTCTCAATATCGTTAACGCTTATTCTCAATATCGTTAACGCTTATTCTCAATATCGTTAACGCTTATTCTCAATATCGTTAACGCTTATTCTCAATATCGTTAACGCTTATTCTCAATATCGTTAACGCTTATTCTCAATATCGTTAACGCTTATTCTCAATATCGTTAACGGCTCTTCTCAATATCCTTAACGGTTATTCTCAATATCGTTAACGGTTATTCTCAATATCGTTAACGGTTATTCTCAATATCGTTACCGGTTATTCTCAATATCGTTACCGGTTATTCTCAATATCGTTAATGGTTATACTCAATATCGTTAACGGTTATTCTCAATATCGTTAACGCCTATTCTCAATATCGTTAATGCCTATTCTCAATATCGTTAACGCTTATTCTCAATATCGTTAACGGTTATACTCAATATCGTTAACGGTTATTCTCAATATCGTTAACGGTTATTCTCAATATCGTTAACGGTTATTCTCAATATCGTTAACGCTTATTCTCAATATCGTTAACGCTTATTCTCAATATCGTTAACGCTTATTCTCAATATCGTTAACGCTTATTCTCAATATAGTTAACGGTTATTCTCAATATCGTTAACGGTTATTCTCAATATCGTTAACGGTTATTCTCAATATCGTTAACGCTTATTCTCAATATCGTTAACGCTTATTCTCATTATCGTTAACGGTTATTCTCAATATCGTTAACGGTTATTCTCAATATCGTTAACGCTTATTCTCAATATCGTTAACGCTTATTCTCAATATCGTTAACGCTTATTCTCAATATCGTTAACGCTTATTCTCAATATAGTTAACGGTTATTCTCAATATCGTTAACGGTTATTCTCAATATCGTTAACGGTTATTCTCAATATCGTTAACGCTTATTCTCAATATCGTTAACGCTTATTCTCATTATCGTTAACGCTTATTCTCAATATCGTTAACGGCTCTTCTCAATATCGTTAACGGCTCTTCTCAATATGGTTAACGGTTCTTCTCAATATCGTTAACGGTTATTCTCACTATGGTTAACGGTTATTCTCAATATCGTTACCGGTTATTCTCAATATCGTTACCGGTTATTCTCAATATCGTTAACGGTTATTCTCAATATCGTTAACGGTTATTCTCAATATCGTTAACGGTTATTGTCAACATCGTTAACGGTTATACTCAATATCATTAACGGTTATACTCAATATCGTTAACGGTTATTCTCAATATCGTTAACGGTTATTCTCAATATCGTTAACGGTTATTCTCAATATCGTTACCGCCTATTCTCAATATCGTTACCGCCTATTCTCAATATCGTTACCGCCTATTCCCAATATCGTTAACGGTTATTCTCAATATCGTTAACGGTTATTCTCAATATCGTTAGCGGTTATTCTCAATATCGTTACCGGTTATTCTCAATATAGTTAACGGTTATTCTCAATATCGTTAACGGTTATTCCAAATATAGTTAACTCTTATTCTCAATATCGTTAACGGTTATTCTCAATATCGTTGACGGTTATTCTCAATATCGTTAACGGTTATTCTCAATATCGTTAACGGTTAGTGTCAATATCGTTAACGGTTGTTCTCAATATCGTTAAGGGCTATTCTCAATATCGTTAACGGTTATTCTCAATATCGTTAGCGGTTATTCTCAATATCGTTAACGGTTATTCTCAATATCGTTACCGGTTATTCTCAATATCGTTACCGGTTATTCTCAATATCGTTACCGGTTATTCTCAATATCGTTAACGCCTATTCTCAATATCGTTAATGCCTATTCTCAATATCGTTAACGGTTATTCTCACTATGGTTAACGGTTATTCTCAATATCGTTACCGGTTATTCTCAATATCGTTACCGGTTATTCTCAATATCGTTAACGGTTATTCTCAATATCGTTAACGGTTATTCTCAATATCGTTAACAGTTATTCGCAATATCGTTAACGGTTATTCTCAATATCGTTAGCGGTTATTCTCAATATCGTTAGCGGTTATTCTCAATATAGTTAACGGTTATTCTCAATATCGTTAACGGTTATTCTCAATATAGTTAATGCTTATTCTCAATATAGTTAATGCTTATTCTCAATATCGTTACCGGTTATTCTCAATATCGTTAACGGTTATTCTCAATATCGTTAACGGTTATTCTCAATATCGTTAACGGTTATTCTCAATATCGTTAACGGTTATTCTCAATATCGTTAGCGGTTATTCTCAATATCGTTAGCGGTTATTCTCAATATAGTTAACGGTTATTCTCAATATCGTTAACGGTTATTCTCAATATAGTTAATGCTTATTCTCAATATAGTTAATGCTTATTCTCAATATCGTTACCGGTTATTCTCAATATCGTTACCGGTTATTCTCAATATCGTTAACGGTTATTCTCAATATCGTTAACGGTTATTCTCAATATCGTTAATGGTTATTCTCAATATTGTTAACGGTTATTCTCAATATCGTTAGCGGTTATTCTCAATATCGTTACCGGTTATTCTCAATATAGTTAACGGTTATTCTCAATATCGTTAACGGTTATTCCAAATATAGTTAACTCTTATTCTCAATATCGTTAACGGTTATTCTCAATATCGTTACCGCCTATTCTCAATATCGTTACCGCCTATTCTCAATATCGTTACCGCCTATTCCCAATATCGTTAACGGTTATTCTCAATATCGTTAACGGTTATTCTCAATATAGTTAACGGTTATTCTCGATATAGTTAACGGTTATTCTCAATATCGTTAACGGTTATTCTCAATATCGTTAACGGTTATTCTCAATATCGTTAACGGTTATTCTCAATATCGTTAACGGTTATTCTCAATATCGTTAACGCTTATTCTCAATGTAGTTAACGCTTATTCTCAATATCGTTAACGCTTATTCTCAATATCGTTAACGCTTATTCTCAATATCGTTAACGCTTATTCTCAATATCGTTAACGCTTATTCTCAATATCGTTAACGGTTATTCTCAATATCGTTAACGGTTATTCTCAATATCGTTAACGGTTATTCTCAATATCGTTAACGGTTATTCTCAATATCGTTAACGGTTATTCTCAATATCGTTAGCGGTTATTCTCAATATCGTTAGCGGTTATTCTCAATATAGTTAACGGTTATTCTCAATATCGTTAACGGTTATTCTCAATATAGTTAATGCTTATTCTCAATATAGTTAATGCTTATTCTCAATATCGTTACCGCTTATTCTCAATATCGTTAACGGCTCTTCTCAATATCGTTAACGGTTATTCTCAATATCGTTAACGGTTATTCTCAATATCGTTAACGGTTATTCTCAATATCGTTAACGGTTATTCTCAATATCGTTAGCGGTTATTCTCAATATCGTTAACGCTTATTCTCAATATAGTTAACGCTTATTCTCAATATCGTTAACGCTTATTCTCAATATCGTTAACGGTTATTCTCAATATCGTTAACGGTTATTCTCAATATCGTTAACGGTTATTCTCAATATAGTTAACGGTTATTCTCAATATCGTTAACGGTTATTCTCAATATCGTTAACGGTTATTCTCAATATCGTTAACGGTTATTCTCAATATCGTTAACGGTTATTCTCAATATCGTTAATGGTTATTCTCAATATCGTTAACGGTTATTCTCAATATCGTTAACAGTTATTCTCAATATCGTTAACGCTTATTCTCAATATCGTTAACGTTTATTCTCAATATCGTTAACGCTTATTCTCAATATCGTTAACGCTTATTCTGAATATCGTTAACGCTTATTCTCAATATCGGTAACGCTTATTCTCAATATCGTTAACGGCTCTTCTGAATATCCTTAACGGTTATTCTCAATATCGTTAACGGTTGTTCTCAATATCGTTAACGGTTATTCTCAATATCGTTAACGGTTATTCTCAATATCGTTAACGGTTATTCTCAATATCGTTACCGGTTATTCTCAATATCGTTAACGCTTATTCTCAATATCGTTAACGCTTATTCTCAATATCGTTACCGGTTATTCTGAATATCGTTAACGGTTATTCTCAATATCGTTACCGGTTATTCTCAATATCGTTACCGGTTATTCTCAATATCGTTAACGGTTATACTCAATATCGTTAACGGTTATTCTCAATATCGTTAACGCCTATTCTCAATATCGTTAATGCCTATTCTCAATATCGTTAACGCTTATTCTCAATATCGTTAACGGTTATACTCAATATCGTTAACGGTTATTCTCAATATAGTTAATGGTTATTCTCAATATCGTTAACGGTTATTCTCCATATCGTTAAAGGTTATTCTCAATATCGTTAACGCTTATTCTCAATATCGTTAACGCTTATTCTCAATATCGTTAACGGTTATTCTCAATATCGTTAACGGTTATTCTCAATATCGTTAACGGTTATTCTCAATATCGTTAACGCTTATTCTCAATATCGTTAACGGTTATTCTCAATATCGTTAACGCTTATTCTCAATATCGTTAACGCTTATTCTCAATATCGTTAACGGTTATTCTCAATATCGTTAACGCTTATTCTCAATATCGTTAACGGTTATTCTCAATATCGTTAACGCTTATTCTCAATATCGTTAACGCTTATTCTCAATATCGTTAACGCTTATTCTCAATATCGTTAACGCTTATTCTCAATATCGTTAACGGTTATTCTCAATATCGTTAACGGTTATTCTCAATATCGTTACCGCCTATTCTCAATATCGTTACCGCCTATTCTCAATATCGTTACCGCCTATTCCCAATATCGTTAACGGTTATTCTCAATATCGTTAACGGTTATTCTCAATATAGTTAACGGTTATTCTCGATATAGTTAACGGTTATTCTCAATATCGTTAACGGTTATTCTCAATATCGTTAACGGTTATTCTCAATATCGTTAACGGTTATTCTCAATATCGTTAACGGTTATTCTCAATATCGTTAACGCTTATTCTCAATATCGTTAACGCTTATTCTCAATATCGTTAACGCTTATTCTCAATATCGTTAACGCTTATTCTCAATATCGTTAACGCTTATTCTCAATATCCTTAACGGTTATTCTCAATATCGTTACCGGTTATTCTCAATATCGTTACCGGTTATTCTCAATATCGTTACCGGTTATTCTCAATATCGTTACCGGTTATTCTCAATATCGTTAATGGTTATACTCAATATCGTTAACGGTTATTCTCAATATCGTTAACGCCTATTCTCAATATCGTTAATGCCTATTCTCAATATCGTTAACGCTTATTCTCAATATCGTTAACGGTTATACTCAATATCGTTAACGGTTATTCTCAATATAGTTAATGGTTATTCTCAATATCGTTAACGGTTATTCTCCATATCGTTAAAGGTTATTCTCAATATCGTTAACGCTTATTCTCAATATCGTTAACGCTTATTCTCAATATCGTTAACGGTTATTCTCAATATCGTTAACGGTTATTCTCAATATCGTTAACGGTTATTCTCAATATCGTTAACGCTTATTCTCAATATCGTTAACGGTTATTCTCAATATCGTTAACGCTTATTCTCAATATCGTTAACGCTTATTCTCAATATCGTTAACGGTTATTCTCAATATCGTTAACGCTTATTCTCAATATCGTTAACGGTTATTCTCAATATCGTTAACGCTTATTCTCAATATCGTTAACGCTTATTCTCAATATCGTTAATGCTTATTCTCAATATCGTTAACGCTTATTCTCAATATCGTTAACGGTTATTCTCAATATCGTTAACGGTTATTCTCAATATCGTTACCGCCTATTCTCAATATCGTTACCGCCTATTCTCAATATCGTTACCGCCTATTCCCAATATCGTTAACGGTTATTCTCAATATCGTTAACGGTTATTCTCAACATAGTTAACGGTTATTCTCGATATAGTTAACGGTTATTCTCAATATCGTTAACGGTTATTCTCAATATCGTTAACGGTTATTCTCAATATCGTTAACGGTTATTCTCAATATCGTTAACGGTTATTCTCAATATCGTTAACGCTTATTCTCAATATCGTTAACGCTTATTCTCAATATCGTTAACGCTTATTCTCAATATCGTTAACGCTTATTCTCAATATCGTTAACGGCTCTTCTCAATATCCTTAACGGTTATTCTCAATATCGTTAACTGTTATTCTCAATATCGTTAACGGTTATACTCAATATCGTTAACGGTTATTCTCAATATCGTTAACGCCTATTCTCAATATCGTTAATGCCTATTCTCAATATCGTTAACGCTTATTCTCAATATCGTTAACGGTTATACTCAATATCGTTAACGGTTATTCTCAATATCGTTAACGGTTATTCTCAATATCGTTAACGGTTATTCTCAATATCGTTAGCGGTTATTCTCAATATCGTTAACGCTTATTCTCAATATAGTTAACGCTTATTCTCAATATCGTTAACGCTTATTCTCAATATCGTTAACGGTTATTCTCAATATCGTTAACGGTTATTCTCAATATCGTTACCGGTTATTCTCAATATCGTTAACGCTTATTCTCAATATCGTTAACGCTTATTCTCAATATCGTTACCGGTTATTCTGAATATCGTTAACGGTTATTCTCAATATCGTTACCGGTTATTCTCAATATCGTTACCGGTTATTCTCAATATCGTTAACGGTTATACTCAATATCGTTAACGGTTATTCTCAATATCGTTAACGCCTATTCTCAATATCGTTAATGCCTATTCTCAATATCGTTAACGCTTATTCTCAATATCGTTAACGGTTATACTCAATATCGTTAACGGTTATTCTCAATATAGTTAATGGTTATTCTCAATATCGTTAACGGTTATTCTCCATATCGTTAAAGGTTATTCTCAATATCGTTAACGCTTATTCTCAATATCGTTAACGCTTATTCTCAATATCGTTAACGGTTATTCTCAATATCGTTAACGGTTATTCTCAATATCGTTAACGGTTATTCTCAATATCGTTAACGCTTATTCTCAATATCGTTAACGGTTATTCTCAATATCGTTAACGCTTATTCTCAATATCGTTAACGCTTATTCTCAATATCGTTAACGGTTATTCTCAATATCGTTAACGCTTATTCTCAATATCGTTAACGGTTATTCTCAATATCGTTAACGCTTATTCTCAATATCGTTAACGCTTATTCTCAATATCGTTAACGCTTATTCTCAATATCGTTAACGCTTATTCTCAATATCGTTAACGGTTATTCTCAATATCGTTAACGGTTATTCTCAATATCGTTACCGCCTATTCTCAATATCGTTACCGCCTATTCTCAATATCGTTACCGCCTATTCCCAATATCGTTAACGGTTATTCTCAATATCGTTAACGGTTATTCTCAATATAGTTAACGGTTATTCTCGATATAGTTAACGGTTATTCTCAATATCGTTAACGGTTATTCTCAATATCGTTAACGGTTATTCTCAATATCGTTAACGGTTATTCTCAATATCGTTAACGGTTATTCTCAATATCGTTAACGCTTATTCTCAATATCGTTAACGCTTATTCTCAATATCGTTAACGCTTATTCTCAATATCGTTAACGCTTATTCTCAATATCGTTAACGGTTATTCTCAATATCGTTAACGCTTATTCTCAATATCGTTAACGGTTATTCTCAATATCGTTAACGCTTATTCTCAATATCGTTAACGCTTATTCTCAATATCGTTAACGGTTATTCTCAATATCGTTAACGCTTATTCTCAATATCGTTAACGGTTATTCTCAATATCGTTAACGCTTATTCTCAATATCGTTAACGCTTATTCTCAATATCGTTAACGCTTATTCTCAATATCGTTAACGCTTATTCTCAATATCGTTAACGGTTATTCTCAATATCGTTAACGGTTATTCTCAAAATCGTTACCGCCTATTCTCAATATCGTTACCGCCTATTCTCAATATCGTTACCGCCTATTCCCAATATCGTTAACGGTTATTCTCAATATCGTTAACGGTTATTCTCAATATAGTTAACGGTTATTCTCGATATAGTTAACGGTTATTCTCAATATCGTTAACGGTTATTCTCAATATCGTTAACGGTTATTCTCAATATCGTTAACGGTTATTCTCAATATCGTTAACGGTTATTCTCAATATCGTTAACGCTTATTCTCAATATCGTTAACGCTTATTCTCAATATCGTTAACGCTTATTCTCAATATCGTTAACGCTTATTCTCAATATCGTTAACGGCTCTTCTCAATATCCTTAACGGTTATTCTCAATATCGTTAACTGTTATTCTCAATATCGTTAACGGTTATTCTCAATATCGTTAACGGTTATTCTCAATATCGTTAGCGGTTATTCTCAATATCGTTAACGCTTATTCTCAATATAGTTAACGCTTATTCTCAATATCGTTAACGCTTATTCTCAATATCGTTAACGCTTATTCTCAATATCGTTAACGGTTATTCTCAATATAGTTAACGGTTATTCTCAATATCGTTAACGGTTATTCTCAATATCGTTAACGGTTATTCTCAATATCGTTAACGGTTATTCTCAATATCGTTAACGGTTATTCTCAATATCGTTAACGGTTATTCTCAATATCGTTAACGGTTATTCTCAATATCGTTAACGGTTATTCTCAATATCGTTAACGCTTATTCTCAATATCGTTAACGTTTATTCTCAATATCGTTAACGCTTATTCTCAATATCGTTAACGCTTATTCTCAATATCGTTAACGCTTATTCTCAATATCGTTAACGCTTATTCTCAATATCGTTAACGGCTCTTCTGAATATCCTTAACGGTTATTCTCAATATCGTTAACGGTTATTCTCAATATCGTTAACGCTTATTCTCAATATCGTTAACGCTTATTCTCAATATCGTTAACGCTTATTCTCAATATAGTTAACGCTTATTCTCAATATAGTTAACGGTTATTCTCAATATCGTTAACGGTTATTCTCAATATCGTTAACGGTTATTCTCAATATCGTTAACGCTTATTCTCAATATCGTTAACGCTTATTCTCATTATCGTTAATGCTTATTCTCAATATCGTTAACGGCTCTTCTCAATATCGTTAACGGCTCTTCTCAATATGGTTAACGGTTCTTCTCAATATCGTTAACGGTTATTCTCACTATGGTTAACGGTTATTCTCAATATCGTTACCGGTTATTCTCAATATCGTTACCGGTTATTCTCAATATCGTTAACGGTTATTCTCAATATCGTTAACGGTTATTCTCAATATCGTTAACGGTTATTGTCAACATCGTTAACGGTTATACTCAATATCATTAACGGTTATACTCAATATCGTTAACGGTTATTCTCAATATCGTTAACGGTTATTCTCAATATCGTTAACGGTTATTCTCAATATCGTTACCGCCTATTCTCAATATCGTTACCGCCTATTCTCAATATCGTTACCGCCTATTCCCAATATCGTTAACGGTTATTCTCAATATCGTTAACGGTTATTCTCAATATAGTTAACGGTTATTCTCGATATAGTTAACGGTTATTCTCAATATCGTTAACGGTTATTCTCAATATCGTTAACGGTTATTCTCAATATCGTTAACGGTTATTCTCAATATCGTTAACGGTTATTCTCAATATCGTTAACGGTTATTCTCAATATCGTTAACGCTTATTCTCAATATCGTTAACGCTTATTCTCAATATTGTTAACGGTTATTCTCAATATCGTTAACGCTTATTCTCAATATCGTTAACGCTTATTCTCAATATCGTTAACGCTTATTCTCAATATCGTTAACGCTTATTCTCAATATCGTTAACGCTTATTCTCAATATCGTTAACGGCTCTTCTCAATATCCTTAACGGTTATTCTCAATATCGTTAACGGTTATTCTCAATATCGTTACCGGTTATTCTCAATATCGTTACCGGTTATTCTCAATATCGTTACCGGTTATTCTCAATATCGTTAATGGTTATACTCAATATCGTTAACGGTTATTCTCAATATCGTTAACGCCTATTCTCAATATCGTTAATGCCTATTCTCAATATCGTTAACGCTTATTCTCAATATCGTTAACGGTTATACTCAATATCGTTAACGGTTATTCTCAATATAGTTAATGGTTATTCTCAATATCGTTAACGGTTATTCTCCATATCGTTAAAGGTTATTCTCAATATCGTTAACGCTTATTCTCAATATCGTTAACGCTTATTCTCAATATCGTTAACGGTTATTCTCAATATCGTTAACGGTTATTCTCAATATCGTTAACGGTTATTCTCAATATCGTTAACGCTTATTCTCAATATCGTTAACGGTTATTCTCAATATCGTTAACGCTTATTCTCAATATCGTTAACGCTTATTCTCAATATCGTTAACGGTTATTCTCAATATCGTTAACGCTTATTCTCAATATCGTTAACGGTTATTCTCAATATCGTTAACGCTTATTCTCAATATCGTTAACGCTTATTCTCAATATCGTTAATGCTTATTCTCAATATCGTTAACGCTTATTCTCAATATCGTTAACGGTTATTCTCAATATCGTTAACGGTTATTCTCAATATCGTTACCGCCTATTCTCAATATCGTTACCGCCTATTCTCAATATCGTTACCGCCTATTCCCAATATCGTTAACGGTTATTCTCAATATCGTTAACGGTTATTCTCAATATAGTTAACGGTTATTCTCGATATAGTTAACGGTTATTCTCAATATCGTTAACGGTTATTCTCAATATCGTTAACGGTTATTCTCAATATCGTTAACGGTTATTCTCAATATCGTTAACGGTTATTCTCAATATCGTTAACGCTTATTCTCAATATCGTTAACGCTTATTCTCAATATCGTTAACGCTTATTCTCAATATCGTTAACGCTTATTCTCAATATCGTTAACGGCTCTTCTCAATATCCTTAACGGTTATTCTCAATATCGTTAACTGTTATTCTCAATATCGTTAACGGTTATACTCAATATCGTTAACGGTTATTCTCAATATCGTTAACGCCTATTCTCAATATCGTTAATGCCTATTCTCAATATCGTTAACGCTTATTCTCAATATCGTTAACGGTTATACTCAATATCGTTAACGGTTATTCTCAATATAGTTAATGGTTATTCTCAATATCGTTAACGCTTATTCTCAATATCGTTAACGGTTATACTCAATATCGTTAACGGTTATTCTCAATATCGTTAACGGTTATTCTCAATATCGTTAACGGTTATTCTCAATATCGTTAACGGTTATTCTCAATATCGTTAACGGTTATTCTCAATATCGTTAACGCTTATTCTCAATATCGTTAACGTTTATTCTCAATATCGTTAACGCTTATTCTCAATATCGTTAACGCTTATTCTCAATATCGTTAACGCTTATTCTCAATATCGTTAACGCTTATTCTCAATATCGTTAACGGCTCTTCTGAATATCCTTAACGGTTATTCTCAATATCGTTAACGGTTATTCTCAATATCGTTAACGGTTATTCTCAATATCGTTAACGGTTATTCTCAATATCGTTAACGGTTATTCTCAATATCGTTAGCGGTTATTCTCAATATCGTTAACGCTTATTCTCAATATCGTTAACGCTTATTCTCAATATCGTTAATGCTTATTCTCAATATCGTTAACGGTTACTCTCAATATAGTTAACGCTTATTCTCAATATCGTTACCGGTTATTCTCAATATCGTTACCGGTTATTCTCAATATCGTTAACGGTTATTCTATATATCGTTAACGCCTATTCTCAATATCGTTAATGCCTATTCTCAATATCGTTAACGCTTATTCTCAATATCGTTAACGGTCATTCTCAATATCGTTAACGGTTATTCTCAATATCGTTAACGGTTATTCTCAATATCGTTAAAGGTTATTCTCCATATCGTTAAAGGTTATTCTCAATATCGTTAACGGTTATTCTCAATATCGTTAACGGTTATTCTCAATATCGTTAACGGTTATTCTCAATATCGTTACCGGTTATTCTCAATATAGTTAACGGTTATTCTCAATATCGTTAACGGTTATTCTCAATATCGTTAACGGTTATTCTCAATATCGTTAACGCTTATTCTCAATATCGTTAACGCTTATTCTCAATATCGTTAACGCTTATTCTCAATATCGTTAACGCTTATTCTCAATATCGTTAACGCTTATTCTCAATATCGTTAATGCTTATTCTCAATATCGTTAACGCTTATTCTCAATATCGTTAACGCTTATTCTCAATATCGTTAACGCTTATTCTCAATATCGTTAACGGCTCTTCTCAATATCCTTAACGGTTATTCTCAATATCGTTAACGGTTATTCTCAATATCGTTAACGGTTATTCTCAATATCGTTAACGGTTATTCTCAATATCGTTAGCGGTTATTCTCAATATCGTTAACGCTTATTCTCAATATAGTTAACGCTTATTCTCAATATCGTTAACGCTTATTCTCAATATCGTTAACGCTTATTCTCAATATCGTTAACGGTTATTCTCAATATCGTTAACGGTTATTCTCAATATAGTTAACGGTTATTCTCAATATCGTTAACGGTTATTCTCAATATCGTTAACGGTTATTCTCAATATCGTTAACGGTTATTCTCAATATCGTTAATGGTTATTCTCAATATCGTTAACGGTTATTCTCAATATCGTTAACGGTTATTCTCAATATCGTTAACGTTTATTCTCAATATCGTTAACGCTTATTCTCAATATCGTTAACGCTTATTCTGAATATCGTTAACGCTTATTCTCAATATCGGTAACGCTTATTCTCAATATCGTTAACGGCTCTTCTGAATATCCTTAACGGTTATTCTCAATATCGTTAACGGTTATTCTCAATATCGTTAACGGTTATTCTCAATATCGTTAACGGTTATTCTCAATATCGTTAACGGTTATTCTCAATATCGTTACCGGTTATTCTCAATATCGTTAACGCTTATTCTCAATATCGTTAACGCTTATTCTCAATATCGTTACCGGTTATTCTGAATATCGTTAACGGTTATTCTCAATATCGTTACCGGTTATTCTCAATATCGTTACCGGTTATTCTCAATATCGTTAACGGTTATACTCAATATCGTTAACGGTTATTCTCAATATCGTTAACGCCTATTCTCAATATCGTTAATGCCTATTCTCAATATCGTTAACGCTTATTCTCAATATCGTTAACGGTTATACTCAATATCGTTAACGGTTATTCTCAATATAGTTAATGGTTATTCTCAATATCGTTAACGCTTATTCTCAATATCGTTAACGGTTATACTCAATATCGTTAACGGTTATTCTCAATATAGTTAATGGTTATTCTCAATATCGTTAACGGTTATTCTCAATATCGTTAACGGTTATTCTCAATATCGTTAACGGTTATTCTCAATATCGTTAACGGTTATTCTCAATATCGTTAATGCTTATTCTCAATATCGTTAACGGTTATTCTCAATATCGTTAACGCTTATTCTCAATATCGTTAACGGTTATTCTCAATATCGTTTACGGCTCTTCTCAATATCGTTAACGGTTATTCTCAATATCGTTAACGGTTATTCTCAATATTGTTAACGGTTTTCTCACTATAGTTAACGGTTAGTCTCAATATCGTTAACGGTTATTCTCAATATCGTTAACGGTTATTCTCAATATCGTTAACGGTTATTCTCAATATCGTTAACGGTTATTCTCAATATCGTTAACGGTTATTCTCAATATCGTTAACGGTTATTCTCAATATCGTTAACGCTTATTCTCAATATCGTTAACGTTTATTCTCAATATCGTTAACGCTTATTCTCAATATCGTTAACGCTTATTCTCAATATCGTTAACGCTTATTCTCAATATCGTTAACGCTTATTCTCAATATCGTTAACGGCTCTTCTGAATATCCTTAACGGTTATTCTCAATATCGTTAACGGTTATTCTCAATATCGTTAACGGTTATTCTCAATATCGTTAACGGTTATTCTCAATATCGTTAACGGTTATTCTCAATATCGTTAGCGGTTATTCTCAATATCGTTAACGCTTATTCTCAATATCGTTAACGCTTATTCTCAATATCGTTAACGCTTATTCTCAATATCGTTAACGGTTACTCTCAATATAGTTAACGCTTATTCTCAATATCGTTACCGGTTATTCTCAATATCGTTACCGGTTATTCTCAATATCGTTAACGGTTATTCTATATATCGTTAACGCCTATTCTCAATATCGTTAATGCCTATTCTCAATATCGTTAACGCTTATTCTCAATATCGTTAACGGTCATTCTCAATATCGTTAACGGTTATTCTCAATATCGTTAACGGTTATTCTCAATATCGTTAAAGGTTATTCTCCATATCGTTAAAGGTTATTCTCAATATCGTTAACGGTTATTCTCAATATCGTTAACGGTTATTCTCAATATCGTTACCGGTTATTCTCAATATCGTTACCGGTTATTCTCAATATCGTTAACGGTTATTCTCAATATCGTTAACGGTTATTCTCAATATCGTTAACGGTTATTCTCAATATCGTTAACGGTTATTGTCAACATCGTTAACGGTTATACTCAATATCATTAACGGTTATACTCAATATCGTTAACGGTTATTCTCAATATCGTTAACGGTTATTCTCAATATCGTTAACGGTTATTCTCAATATCGTTAACGGTTATTCTCAATATCGTTAACGGTTATTCTCAATATCGTTACCGCCTATTCTCAATATCGTTACCGCCTATTCTCAATATCGTTACCGCCTATTCCCAATATCGTTAACGGTTATTCTCAATATCGTTAACGGTTATTCTCAATATAGTTAACGGTTATTCTCGATATCGTTACCGGTTATTCTCAATATCGTTACCGGTTATTCTCAATATCGTTAACGGTTATTCTCAATATCGTTAACGCTTATTCTCAATATCGTTAACGCTTATTCTCAATATCGTTAACGCTTATTCTCAATATCGTTAACGCTTATTCTCAATATAGTTAACGCTTATTCTCAATATCGTTAACGCTTATTCTCAATATCGTTAACGCTTATTCTCAATATCGTTAACGCTTATTCTCAATATCGTTAACGCTTATTCTCAATATCGTTAACGCTTATACTCAATATCCTTAACGGCTCTTCTCAATATCCTTAACGGTTATTCTCAATATCGTTAACGGTTATTCTCAATATCGTTAACGGTTATTCTCAATATCGTTAACGGTTATTATCAATATCGTTAACGGTTATTCTCAATATCGTTAACGGTTATTCTCAATATCGTTAACGGTTATTCTCAATATCGTTAACGGTTATTCTCAATATCGTTAACGGTTAGTCTCAATATCGTTAACGGTTATTCTCAATATCGTTAACGGTTATTCTCAATATCGTTAACGGTTATTCTCAATATCGTTAACGGTTAGTCTCAATATCGTTAACGGTTATTCTCAATATCGTTAACGGTTATTCTCAATATCGTTAACGGTTATTCTCAATATCGTTAACGCTTATTCTCAATATCGTTAACGGTTATTCTCAATATCGTTAACGGTTATTCTCAATATCGTTTACGGCTCTTCTCAATATCGTTAACAGTTATTCTCAATATCGTTAACGGTTATTCTCAATATTGTTAACGGTTTTCTCACTATCGATAACGGTTAGTCTCAATATCGTTAACGGTTATTCTCCATATCGTTAAAGGTTATTCTCCATATCGTTAACGGTTATTCTCAATATCGTTAACGGTTATTCTCAATATCGTTAACGGTTATTCTCAATATCGTTACCGGTTATTCTCAATATCGTTAACGGTTATTCGCAATATCGTTACCGGTTATTCTCAATATCGTTACCGGTTATTCTCAATATCGTTAACGGTTATTCTCAATATCGTTAACGCTTATTCTCAATATCGTTAACGCTTATTCTCAATATCGTTAACGCTTATTCTCAATATCGTTAACGCTTATTCTCAATATAGTTAACGCTTATTCTCAATATCATTAACGCTTATTCTCAATATCGTTAACGCTTATTCTCAATATAGTTAACGCTTATTCTCAATATCGTTAACGCTTATTCTCAATATCGTTAACGCTTATTCTCAATATCGTTAACGCTTATTCTCAATATCGTTAACGCTTATTCTCAATATCGTTAACGCTTATACTCAATATCCTTAACGGCTCTTCTCAATATCCTTAACGGTTATTCTCAATATCGTTAACGGTTATTCTCAATATCGTTAACGGTTATTATCAATATCGTTAACGGTTATTCTCAATATCGTTAACGGTTATTCTCAATATCGTTAACGGTTATTCTCAATATCGTTAACGGTTATTCTCAATATCGTTAACGGTTAGTCTCAATATCGTTAACGGTTAGTCTCAATATCGTTAACGGTTATTCTCAATATCGTTAACGGTTATTCTCAATATCGTTAACGGTTATTCTCAATATCGTTTACGGCTCTTCTCAATATCGTTAACAGTTATTCTCAATATCGTTAACGGTTATTCTCAATATTGTTAACGGTTTTCTCACTATCGATAACGGTTAGTCTCAATATCGTTAACGGTTATTCTCCATATCGTTAAAGGTTATTCTCCATATCGTTAACGGTTATTCTCAATATCGTTAACGGTTATTCTCAATATCGTTAACGCTTATTCTCAATATCGTTAACGGCTCTTCTGAATATCCTTAACGGTTATTCTCAATATCGTTAACGGTTATTCTCAATATCGTTAACGCTTATTCTCAATATCGTTAACGCTTATTCTCAATATCGTTAACGCTTATTCTCAATATAGTTAACGCTTATTCTCAATATCGTTAACGCTTATTCTCAATATCGTTAACGCTTATTCTCAATATCGTTAACGGCTCTTCTCAATATCCTTAACGGTTATTCTCAATATCGTTAACTGTTATTCTCAATATCGTTAACGGTTATTCTCAATATCGTTAACGGTTATTCTCAATATCGTTAGCGGTTATTCTCAATATCGTTAACGCTTATTCTCAATATAGTTAACGCTTATTCTCAATATTGTTAACGCTTATTCTCAATATCGTTAACGCTTATTCTCAATATCGTTAACGCTTATTCTCAATATCGTTAACGCTTATTCTCAATATCGTTAACGCTTATTCTCAATATCGTTAACGCTTATTCTCAATATCGTTAACGCTTATTCTCAATATCGTTAACGCTTATTCTCAATATCGTTAACGGCTCTTCTCAATATCCTTAACGGTTATTCTCAATATCGTTAACGGTTATTCTCAATATCGTTAACGGTTATTCTCAATATCGTTACCGGTTATTCTCAATATCGTTACCGGTTATTCTCAATATCGTTAATGGTTATACTCAATATCGTTAACGGTTATTCTCAATATCGTTAACGCCTATTCTCAATATCGTTAATGCCTATTCTCAATATCGTTAACGCTTATTCTCAATATCGTTAACGGTTATACTCAATATCGTTAACGGTTATTCTCAATATAGTTAATGGTTATTCTCAATATCGTTAACGGTTATTCTCCATATCGTTAAAGGTTATTCTCAATATCGTTAACGCTTATTCTCAATATCGTTAACGCTTATTCTCAATATCGTTAACGGTTATTCTCAATATCGTTAACGGTTATTCTCAATATCGTTAACGCTTATTCTCAATATCGTTAACGCTTATTCTCAATATCGTTAACGCTTATTCTCAATATCGTTAACGCTTATTCTCAATATCGTTAACGCTTATTCTCAATATCGTTAACGGTTATTCTCAATATCGTTAACGGTTATTCTCAATATCGTTAACGCTTATTCTCAATATCGTTAACGCTTATTCTCAATATCGTTAACGCTTATTCTCAATATCGTTAACGCTTATTCTCAATATCGTTAACGGTTATTCTCAATATCGTTAACGGTTATTCTCAATATCGTTACCGCCTATTCTCAATATCGTTACCGCCTATTCTCAATATCGTTACCGCCTATTCCCAATATCGTTAACGGTTATTCTCAATATCGTTAACGGTTATTCTCAATATAGTTAACGGTTATTCTCGATATAGTTAACGGTTATTCTCAATATCGTTAACGGTTATTCTCAATATCGTTAACGGTTATTCTCAATATCGTTAACGGTTATTCTCAATATCGTTAACGGTTATTCTCAATATCGTTAACGCTTATTCTCAATATCGTTAACGCTTATTCTCAATATCGTTAACGCTTATTCTCAATATCGTTAACGCTTATTCTCAATATAGTTAACGGTTATTCTCAATATCGTTAACGGTTATTCTCAATATCGTTAACGGTTATTCTCAATATCGTTAACGCTTATTCTCAATATCGTTAACGCTTATTCTCATTATCGTTAACGCTTATTCTCAATATCGTTAACGGCTCTTCTCAATATCGTTAACGGCTCTTCTCAATATGGTTAACGGTTCTTCTCAATATCGTTAACGGTTATTCTCACTATGGTTAACGGTTATTCTCAATATCGTTACCGGTTATTCTCAATATCGTTACCGGTTATTCTCAATATCGTTAACGGTTATTCTCAATATCGTTAACGGTTATTCTCAATATCGTTAACGGTTATTGTCAACATCGTTAACGGTTATACTCAATATCGTTAACGGTTATACTCAATATCGTTAACGGTTATTCTCAATATCGTTAACGGTTATTCTCAATATCGTTAACGGTTATTCTCAATATCGTTACCGCCTATTCTCAATATCGTTACCGCCTATTCTCAATATCGTTACCGCCTATTCCCAATATCGTTAACGGTTATTCTCAATATCGTTAACGGTTATTCTCAATATAGTTAACGGTTATTCTCGATATAGTTAACGGTTATTCTCGATATCGTTAACGGTTATTCTCAATATCGTTAACGCTTATTCTCAATATCGTTAACGCTTATTCTCAATATCGTTAACGGTTATTCTCAATATCGTTAACGCTTATTCTCAATATCGTTAACGCTTATTCTCAATATCGTTAACGCTTATTCTCAATATCGTTAACGCTTATTCTCAATATCGTTAACGCTTATTCTCAATATCGTTAACGGCTCTTCTCAATATCCTTAACGGTTATTCTCAATATCGTTAACGGTTATTCTCAATATCGTTAACGGTTATTCTCAATATCGTTACCGGTTATTCTCAATATCGTTACCGGTTATTCTCAATATCGTTAATGGTTATACTCAATATCGTTAACGGTTATTCTCAATATCGTTAACGCCTATTCTCAATATCGTTAATGCCTATTCTCAATATCGTTAACGCTTATTCTCAATATCGTTAACGGTTATACTCAATATCGTTAACGGTTATTCTCAATATAGTTAATGGTTATTCTCAATATCGTTAACGGTTATTCTCCATATCGTTAAAGGTTATTCTCAATATCGTTAACGCTTATTCTCAATATCGTTAACGCTTATTCTCAATATCGTTAACGGTTATTCTCAATATCGTTAACGCTTATTCTCAATATCGTTAACGGTTATTCTCAATATCGTTAACGCTTATTCTCAATATCGTTAACGGTTATTCTCAATATCGTTAACGGTTATTCTCAATATCGTTAACGGTTATTCTCAATATCGTTAACGCTTATTCTCAATATCGTTAACGGTTATTCTCAATATCGTTAACGCTTATTCTCAATATCGTTAACGCTTATTCTCAATATCGTTAACGGTTATTCTCAATATCGTTAACGCTTATTCTCAATATCGTTAACGGTTATTCTCAATATCGTTAACGCTTATTCTCAATATCGTTAACGCTTATTCTCAATATCGTTAACGCTTATTCTCAATATCGTTAACGCTTATTCTCAATATCGTTAACGGTTATTCTCAATATCGTTAACGGTTATTCTCAATATCGTTACCGCCTATTCTCAATATCGTTACCCGCCTATTCTCAATATCGTTACCGCCTATTCCCAATATCGTTAACGGTTATTCTCAATATCGTTAACGGTTATTCTCAATATAGTTAACGGTTATTCTCGATATAGTTAACGGTTATTCTCAATATCGTTAACGGTTATTCTCAATATCGTTAACGGTTATTCTCAATATCGTTAACGGTTATTCTCAATATCGTTAACGGTTATTCTCAATATCGTTAACGCTTATTCTCAATATCGTTAACGCTTATTCTCAATATCGTTAACGCTTATTCTCAATATCGTTAACGCTTATTCTCAATATCGTTAACGGCTCTTCTCAATATCCTTAACGGTTATTCTCAATATCGTTAACTGTTATTCTCAATATCGTTAACGGTTATTCTCAATATCGTTAACGGTTATTCTCAATATCGTTAGCGGTTATTCTCAATATCGTTAACGCTTATTCTCAATATAGTTAACGCTTATTCTCAATATTGTTAACGCTTATTCTCAATATCGTTAACGCTTATTCTCAATATCGTTAACGGTTATTCTCAATATAGTTAACGCTTATTCTCAATATCGTTAACGCTTATTCTCAATATCGTTAACGCTTATTCTCAATATCGTTAACGCTTATTCTCAATATCGTTAACGGCTCTTCTCAATATCCTTAACGGTTATTCTCAATATCGTTAACGGTTATTCTCAATATCGTTAACGGTTATTCTCAATATCGTTACCGGTTATTCTCAATATCGTTACCGGTTATTCTCAATATCGTTAATGGTTATACTCAATATCGTTAACGGTTATTCTCAATATCGTTAACGCCTATTCTCAATATCGTTAATGCCTATTCTCAATATCGTTAATGCCTATTCTCAATATCGTTAACGCTTATTCTCAATATCGTTAACGGTTATACTCAATATCGTTAACGGTTATTCTCAATATAGTTAATGGTTATTCTCAATATCGTTAACGGTTATTCTCCATATCGTTAAAGGTTATTCTCAATATCGTTAACGCTTATTCTCAATATCGTTAACGCTTATTCTCAATATCGTTAACGGTTATTCTCAATATCGTTAACGCTTATTCTCAATATCGTTAACGGTTATTCTCAATATCGTTAACGCTTATTCTCAATATCGTTAACGGTTATTCTCAATATCGTTAACGGTTATTCTCAATATCGTTAACGGTTATTCTCAATATCGTTAACGCTTATTCTCAATATCGTTAACGGTTATTCTCAATATCGTTAACGCTTATTCTCAATATCGTTAACGCTTATTCTCAATATCGTTAACGGTTATTCTCAATATCGTTAACGCTTATTCTCAATATCGTTAACGGTTATTCTCAATATCGTTAACGCTTATTCTCAATATCGTTAACGCTTATTCTCAATATCGTTAACGCTTATTCTCAATATCGTTAACGCTTATTCTCAATATCGTTAACGGTTATTCTCAATATCGTTAACGGTTATTCTCAATATCGTTACCGCCTATTCTCAATATCGTTACCGCCTATTCTCAATATCGTTACCGCCTATTCCCAATATCGTTAACGGTTATTCTCAATATCGTTAACGGTTATTCTCAATATAGTTAACGGTTATTCTCGATATAGTTAACGGTTATTCTCAATATCGTTAACGGTTATTCTCAATATCGTTAACGGTTATTCTCAATATCGTTAACGGTTATTCTCAATATCGTTAACGGTTATTCTCAATATCGTTAACGCTTATTCTCAATATCGTTAACGCTTATTCTCAATATCGTTAACGCTTATTCTCAATATCGTTAACGCTTATTCTCAATATCGTTAACGGCTCTTCTCAATATCCTTAACGGTTATTCTCAATATCGTTAACTGTTATTCTCAATATCGTTAACGGTTATTCTCAATATCGTTAACGGTTATTCTCAATATCGTTAGCGGTTATTCTCAATATCGTTAACGCTTATTCTCAATATAGTTAACGCTTATTCTCAATATTGTTAACGCTTATTCTCAATATCGTTAACGCTTATTCTCAATATCGTTAACGGTTATTCTCAATATAGTTAACGCTTATTCTCAATATCGTTAACGCTTATTCTCAATATCGTTAACGCTTATTCTCAATATCGTTAACGCTTATTCTCAATATCGTTAACGGCTCTTCTCAATATCCTTAACGGTTATTCTCAATATCGTTAACGGTTATTCTCAATATCGTTAACGGTTATTCTCAATATCGTTACCGGTTATTCTCAATATCGTTACCGGTTATTCTCAATATCGTTAATGGTTATACTCAATATCGTTAACGGTTATTCTCAATATCGTTAACGCCTATTCTCAATATCGTTAATGCCTATTCTCAATATCGTTAACGCTTATTCTCAATATCGTTAACGGTTATACTCAATATCGTTAACGGTTATTCTCAATATAGTTAATGGTTATTCTCAATATCGTTAACGGTTATTCTCCATATCGTTAAAGGTTATTCTCAATATCGTTAACGCTTATTCTCAATATCGTTAACGCTTATTCTCAATATCGTTAACGGTTATTCTCAATATCGTTAACGGTTATTCTCAATATCGTTAACGGTTATTCTCAATATCGTTAACGCTTATTCTCAATATCGTTAACGGTTATTCTCAATATCGTTAACGCTTATTCTCAATATCGTTAACGCTTATTCTCAATATCGTTAACGGTTATTCTCAATATCGTTAACGCTTATTCTCAATATCGTTAACGGTTATTCTCAATATCGTTAACGCTTATTCTCAATATCGTTAACGCTTATTCTCAATATCGTTAACGGTTAGTCTCAATATCGTTAACGGTTATTCTCAATATCGTTAACGGTTATTCTCAATATCGTTAACGGTTATTCTCAATATCGTTAACGGTTAGTCTCAATATCGTTAACGGTTATTCTCAATATCGTTAACGGTTATTCTCAATATCGTTAACGCTTATTCTCAATATCGTTAACGCTTATTCTCATTATCGTTAACGCTTATTCTCAATATCGTTAACGCTTATTCTCAATATCGTTAACGGTTATTCTCAATATCGTTAACGGTTATTCTCAATATCGTTACCGCCTATTCTCAATATCGTTACCGCCTATTCTCAATATCGTTACCGCCTATTCCCAATATCGTTAACGGTTATTCTCAATATCGTTAACGGTTATTCTCAATATAGTTAACGGTTATTCTCGATATAGTTAACGGTTATTCTCAATATCGTTAACGGTTATTCTCAATATCGTTAACGGTTATTCTCAATATCGTTAACGGTTATTCTCAATATCGTTAACGGTTATTCTCAATATCGTTAACGCTTATTCTCAATATCGTTAACGCTTATTCTCAATATCGTTAACGCTTATTCTCAATATCGTTAACGCTTATTCTCAATATAGTTAACGGTTATTCTCAATATCGTTAACGGTTATTCTCAATATCGTTAACGGTTATTCTCAATATCGTTAACGCTTATTCTCAATATCGTTAACGCTTATTCTCATTATCGTTAACGCTTATTCTCAATATCGTTAACGCTTATTCTCAATATCGTTAACGGCTCTTCTCAATATGGTTAACGGTTCTTCTCAATATCGTTAACGGTTATTCTCACTATGGTTAACGGTTATTCTCAATATCGTTACCGGTTATTCTCAATATCGTTACCGGTTATTCTCAATATCGTTAACGGTTATTCTCAATATCGTTAACGGTTATTCTCAATATCGTTAACGGTTATTGTCAACATCGTTAACGGTTATACTCAATATCATTAACGGTTATACTCAATATCGTTAACGGTTATTCTCAATATCGTTAACGGTTATTCTCAATATCGTTAACGGTTATTCTCAATATCGTTACCGCCTATTCTCAATATCGTTACCGCCTATTCTCAATATCGTTACCGCCTATTCCCAATATCGTTAACGGTTATTCTCAATATCGTTAACGGTTATTCTCAATATAGTTAACGGTTATTCTCGATATAGTTAACGGTTATTCTCAATATCGTTAACGGTTATTCTCAATATCGTTAACGCTTATTCTCAATATCGTTAACGCTTATTCTCAATATCGTTAACGGTTATTCTCAATATCGTTAACGCTTATTCTCAATATCGTTAACGCTTATTCTCAATATCGTTAACGCTTATTCTCAATATCGTTAACGCTTATTCTCAATATCGTTAACGCTTATTCTCAATATCGTTAACGGCTCTTCTCAATATCCTTAACGGTTATTATCAATATCGTTAACGGTTATTCTCAATATCGTTAACGGTTATTCTCAATATCGTTACCGGTTATTCTCAATATCGTTACCGGTTATTCTCAATATCGTTAATGGTTATACTCAATATCGTTAACGGTTATTCTCAATATCGTTAACGCCTATTCTCAATATCGTTAATGCCTATTCTCAATATCGTTAACGCTTATTCTCAATATCGTTAACGGTTATACTCAATATCGTTAACGGTTATTCTCAATATAGTTAATGGTTATTCTCAATATCGTTAACGGTTATTCTCCATATCGTTAAAGGTTATTCCCAATATCGTTAACGCTTATTCTCAATATCGTTAACGCTTATTCTCAATATCGTTAACGGTTATTCTCAATATCGTTAACGGTTATTCTCAATATCGTTAACGGTTATTCTCAATATCGTTAACGCTTATTCTCAATATCGTTAACGGTTATTCTCAATATCGTTAACGCTTATTCTCAATATCGTTAACGCTTATTCTCAATATCGTTAACGGTTATTCTCAATATCGTTAACGCTTATTCTCAATATCGTTAACGGTTATTCTCAATATCGTTAACGCTTATTCTCAATATCGTTAACGCTTATTCTCAATATCGTTAACGCTTATTCTCAATATCGTTAACGCTTATTCTCAATATCGTTAACGGTTATTCTCAATATCGTTAACGGTTATTCTCAATATCGTTACCGCCTATTCTCAATATCGTTACCGCCTATTCTCAATATCGTTACCGCCTATTCCCAATATCGTTAACGGTTATTCTCAATATCGTTAACGGTTATTCTCAATATAGTTAACGGTTATTCTCGATATAGTTAACGGTTATTCTCAATATCGTTAACGGTTATTCTCAATATCGTTAACGGTTATTCTCAATATCGTTAACGGTTATTCTCAATATCGTTAACGGTTATTCTCAATATCGTTAACGCTTATTCTCAATATCGTTAACGCTTATTCTCAATATCGTTAACGCTTATTCTCAATATCGTTAACGGTTATTCTCAATATAGTTAATGGTTATTCTCAATATCGTTAACGGTTATTCTCCATATCGTTAAAGGTTATTCCCAATATCGTTAACGCTTATTCTCAATATCGTTAACGCTTATTCTCAATATCGTTAACGTTTATTCTCAATATCGTTAACGGTTATTCTCAATATCGTTAACGGTTATTCTCAATATCGTTAACGCTTATTCTCAATATCGTTAACGCTTATTCTCAATATCGTTAACGCTTATTCTCAATATCGTTAACGCTTATTCTCAATATCGTTAACGGTTATTCTCAATATCGTTAACGCTTATTCTCAATATCGTTAACGGTTATTCTCAATATCGTTAACGCTTATTCTCAATATCGTTAACGCTTATTCTCAATATCGTTAACGCTTATTCTCAATATCGTTAACGCTTATTCTCAATATCGTTAACGGTTATTCTCAATATCGTTAACGGTTATTCTCAATATCGTTACCGCCTATTCTCAATATCGTTACCGCCTATTCTCAATATCGTTACCGCCTATTCCCAATATCGTTAACGGTTATTCTCAATATCGTTAACGGTTATTCTCAATATAGTTAACGGTTATTCTCGATATAGTTAACGGTTATTCTCAATATCGTTAACGGTTATTCTCAATATCGTTAACGGTTATTCTCAATATCGTTAACGGTTATTCTCAATATCGTTAACGGTTATTCTCAATATCGTTAACGCTTATTCTCAATATCGTTAACGCTTATTCTCAATATCGTTAACGCTTATTCTCAATATCGTTAACGCTTATTCTCAATATCGTTAACGGCTCTTCTCAATATCCTTAACGGTTATTCTCAATATCGTTAACTGTTATTCTCAATATCGTTAACGGTTATTCTCAATATCGTTAACGGTTATTCTCAATATCGTTAGCGGTTATTCTCAATATCGTTAACGCTTATTCTCAATATAGTTAACGCTTATTCTCAATATTGTTAACGCTTATTCTCAATATCGTTAACGCTTATTCTCAATATCGTTAACGGTTATTCTCAATATAGTTAACGGTTATTCTCAATATCGTTAACGGTTATTCTCAATATCGTTAACGGTTATTCTCAATATCGTTAACGCTTATTCTCAATATCGTTAACGCTTATTCTCAATATCGTTAACGCTTATTCTCAATATCGTTAACGCTTATTCTCAATATCGTTAACGCTTATTCTCAATATCGTTAACGGCTCTTCTCAATATCCTTAACGGTTATTCTCAATATCGTTAACTGTTATTCTCAATATCGTTAACGGTTATTCTCAATATCGTTAGCGGTTATTCTCAATATCGTTAACGCTTATTCTCAATATAGTTAACGCTTATTCTCAATATTGTTAACGCTTATTCTCAATATCGTTAACGCTTATTCTCAATATCGTTAACGGTTATTCTCAATATAGTTAACGGTTATTCTCAATATCGTTAACGGTTATTCTCAATATCATTAACGGTTATTCTCAATATCGTTAACGGTTATTCTCAATATCGTTAACGGTTATTCTCAATATCGTTAACGGTTATTCTCAATATCGTTAACGGTTATTCTCAATATCGTTAACGGTTATTCTCAATATCGTTAACGGTTATTGTCAACATCGTTAACGGTTATACTCAATATCATTAACGGTTATACTCAATATCGTTAACGGTTATTCTCAATATCGTTAACGGTTATTCTCAATATCGTTAACGGTTATTCTCAATATCGTTACCGCCTATTCTCAATATCGTTACCGCCTATTCTCAATATCGTTACCGCCTATTCCCAATATCGTTAACGGTTATTCTCAATATCGTTAACGGTTATTCTCAATATAGTTAACGGTTATTCTCGATATAGTTAACGGTTATTATCAATATCATTAACGGTTATTCTCAATATCGTTAACGGTTATTCTCAATATCGTTAACGGTTATTCTCAATATCGTTAACGGTTATTCTCAATATCGTTAACGCTTATTCTCAATATCGTTAACGGTTATTCTCAATATCGTTAACGCTTATTCTCAATATCGTTAACGGTTATTCTCAATATCGTTAACGCTTATTCTCAATATCGTTAACGCTTATTCTCAATATCGTTAACGCTTATTCTCAATATCGTTAACGCTTATTCTCAATATCGTTAACGCTTATTCTCAATATCGTTAACGGCTCTTCTCAATATCCTTAACGGTTATTCTCAATATCGTTAACGGTTATTCTCAATATCGTTAACGGTTATTCTCAATATCGTTAACGGTTATTCTCAATATCGTTAGCGGTTATTCTCAATATCGTTAACGCTTATTCTCAATATAGTTAACGCTTATTCTCAATATCGTTAACGCTTATTCTCAATATCGTTAACGCTTATTCTCAATATCGTTAACGGTTATTCTCAATATCGTTAACGGTTATTCTCAATATAGTTAACGGTTATTCTCAATATAGTTAACGGTTATTCTCGATATAGTTAACGGTTATTCTCAATATCGTTAACGCTTATTCTCAATATCGTTAACGCTTATTCTCAATATCGTTAACGGTTATTCTCAATATCGTTAACGGTTATTCTCAATATCGTTACCGCCTATTCTCAATATCGTTACCGCCTATTCTCAATATCGTTACCGCCTATTCCCAATATCGTTAACGGTTATTCTCAATATCGTTAACGGTTATTCTCAATATAGTTAACGGTTATTCTCGATATAGTTAACGGTTATTCTCAATATCGTTAACGGTTATTCTCAATATCGTTAACGGTTATTCTCAATATCGTTAACGGTTATTCTCAATATCGTTAACGGTTATTCTCAATATCGTTAACGCTTATTCTCAATATCGTTAACGCTTATTCTCAATATCGTTAACGCTTATTCTCAATATCGTTAACGCTTATTCTCAATATCGTTAACGGCTCTTCTCAATATCCTTAACGGTTATTCTCAATATCGTTAACTGTTATTCTCAATATCGTTAACGGTTATTCTCAATATTAACGGTTATTCTCAATATCGTTACCGCCTATTCTCAATATCGTTAACGGTTATTCTCAATATCGTTAACGGTTATTCTCAATATCGTTAACAGTTATTCTCAATATCGTTAACGCTTATTCTCAATATCGTTAACGCTTATTCTCAATATCGTTAACGCTTATTCTCAATATCGTTAACGGCTCTTCTCAATATCGTTAACGGTTATTCTCAATATCGTTAACGGTTATTCTCAATATCGTTAACGGTTATTCTCAATATCGTTAACGGTTATTCTCAATATCGTTAGCGGTTATTCTCAATATCGTTAACGCTTATTCTCAATATAGTTAACGCTTATTCTCAATATCGTTAACGCTTATTCTCAATATCGTTAACGGTTATTCTCAATATCGTTAACGGTTATTCTCAATATCGTTAACGGTTATTCTCAATATAGTTAACGGTTATTCTCAATATCGTTAACGGTTATTCTCAATATCGTTAACGGTTATTCTCAATATCGTTAACGGTTATTCTCAATATCGTTAATGGTTATTCTCAATATCGTTAACGGTTATTCTCAATATCGTTAACAGTTATTCTCAATATCGTTAACACTTATTCTCAATATCGTTAACGTTTATTCTCAATATCGTTAACGCTTATTCTCAATATCGTTAACGCTTATTCTGAATATCGTTAACGCTTATTCTCAATATCGGTAACGCTTATTCTCAATATCGTTAACGGCTCTTCTGAATATCCTTAACGGTTATTCTCAATATCGTTAACGGTTATTCTCAATATCGTTAACGGTTATTCTCAATATCGTTAACGGTTATTCTCAATATCGTTAACGGTTATTCTCAATATCGTTACCGGTTATTCTCAATATCGTTAACGCTTATTCTCAATATCGTTAACGCTTATTCTCAATATCGTTACCGGTTATTCTGAATATCGTTAACGGTTATTCTCAATATCGTTACCGGTTATTCTCAATATCGTTACCGGTTATTCTCAATATCGTTAACGGTTATACTCAATATCGTTAACGGTTATTCTCAATATCGTTAACGCCTATTCTCAATATCGTTAATGCCTATTCTCAATATCGTTAACGCTTATTCTCAATATCGTTAACGGTTATACTCAATATCGTTAACGGTTATTCTCAATATAGTTAATGGTTATTCTCAATATCGTTAACGGTTATTCTCCATATCGTTAAAGGTTATTCTCAATATCGTTAACGCTTATTCTCAATATCGTTAACGCTTATTCTCAATATCGTTAACGGTTATTCTCAATATCGTTAACGGTTATTCTCAATATCGTTAACGGTTATTCTCAATATCGTTAACGCTTATTCTCAATATCGTTAACGGTTATTCTCAATATCGTTAACGCTTATTCTCAATATCGTTAACGCTTATTCTCAATATCGTTAACGGTTATTCTCAATATCGTTAACGCTTATTCTCAATATCGTTAACGGTTATTCTCAATATCGTTAACGCTTATTCTCAATATCGTTAACGCTTATTCTCAATATCGTTAACGCTTATTCTCAATATCGTTAACGCTTATTCTCAATATCGTTAACGGTTATTCTCAATATCGTTAACGGTTATTCTCAATATCGTTACCGCCTATTCTCAATATCGTTACCGCCTATTCTCAATATCGTTACCGCCTATTCCCAATATCGTTAACGGTTATTCTCAATATCGTTAACGGTTATTCTCAATATAGTTAACGGTTATTCTCGATATAGTTAACGGTTATTCTCAATATCGTTAACGGTTATTCTCAATATCGTTAACGGTTATTCTCAATATCGTTAACGGTTATTCTCAATATCGTTAACGGTTATTCTCAATATCGTTAACGCTTATTCTCAATATCGTTAACGCTTATTCTCAATATCGTTAACGCTTATTCTCAATATCGTTAACGCTTATTCTCAATATCGTTAACGCTTATTCTCAATATCCTTAACGGTTATTCTCAATATCGTTAACGGTTATTCTCAATATCGTTACCGGTTATTCTCAATATCGTTACCGGTTATTCTCAATATCGTTACCGGTTATTCTCAATATCGTTAATGGTTATACTCAATATCGTTAACGGTTATTCTCAATATCGTTAACGCCTATTCTCAATATCGTTAATGCCTATTCTCAATATCGTTAACGCTTATTCTCAATATCGTTAACGGTTATACTCAATATCGTTAACGGTTATTCTCAATATAGTTAATGGTTATTCTCAATATCGTTAACGGTTATTCTCCATATCGTTAAAGGTTATTCTCAATATCGTTAACGCTTATTCTCAATATCGTTAACGCTTATTCTCAATATCGTTAACGGTTATTCTCAATATCGTTAACGGTTATTCTCAATATCGTTAACGGTTATTCTCAATATCGTTAACGCTTATTCTCAATATCGTTAACGGTTATTCTCAATATCGTTAACGGTTATTCTCAATATCGTTAACGCTTATTCTCAATATCGTTAACGGTTATTCTCAATATCGTTAACGCTTATTCTCAATATCGTTAACGGTTATTCTCAATATCGTTAACGCTTATTCTCAATATCGTTAACGCTTATTCTCAATATCGTTAATGCTTATTCTCAATATCGTTAACGCTTATTCTCAATATCGTTAACGGTTATTCTCAATATCGTTAACGGTTATTCTCAATATCGTTACCGCCTATTCTCAATATCGTTACCGCCTATTCTCAATATCGTTACCGCCTATTCCCAATATCGTTAACGGTTATTCTCAATATCGTTAACGGTTATTCTCAATATAGTTAACGGTTATTCTCGATATAGTTAACGGTTATTCTCAATATCGTTAACGGTTATTCTCAATATCGTTAACGGTTATTCTCAATATCGTTAACGGTTATTCTCAATATCGTTAACGCTTATTCTCAATATCGTTAACGCTTATTCTCAATATCGTTAACGCTTATTCTCAATATCGTTAACGCTTATTCTCAATATCGTTAACGGCTCTTCTCAATATCCTTAACGGTTATTCTCAATATCGTTAACTGTTATTCTCAATATCGTTAACGGTTATACTCAATATCGTTAACGGTTATTCTCAATATCGTTAACGCCTATTCTCAATATCGTTAATGCCTATTCTCAATATCGTTAACGCTTATTCTCAATATCGTTAACGGTTATACTCAATATCGTTAACGGTTATTCTCAATATCGTTAACGGTTATTCTCAATATCGTTAACGGTTATTCTCAATATCGTTAGCGGTTATTCTCAATATCGTTAACGCTTATTCTCAATATAGTTAACGCTTATTCTCAATATCGTTAACGCTTATTCTCAATATCGTTAACGGTTATTCTCAATATCGTTAACGGTTATTCTCAATATCGTTACCGGTTATTCTCAATATCGTTAACGCTTATTCTCAATATCGTTAACGCTTATTCTCAATATCGTTACCGGTTATTCTGAATATCGTTAACGGTTATTCTCAATATCGTTACCGGTTATTCTCAATATCGTTACCGGTTATTCTCAATATCGTTAACGGTTATACTCAATATCGTTAACGGTTATTCTCAATATCGTTAACGCCTATTCTCAATATCGTTAATGCCTATTCTCAATATCGTTAACGCTTATTCTCAATATCGTTAACGGTTATACTCAATATCGTTAACGGTTATTCTCAATATAGTTAATGGTTATTCTCAATATCGTTAACGGTTATTCTCCATATCGTTAAAGGTTATTCTCAATATCGTTAACGCTTATTCTCAATATCGTTAACGCTTATTCTCAATATCGTTAACGGTTATTCTCAATATCGTTAACGGTTATTCTCAATATCGTTAACGGTTATTCTCAATATCGTTAACGCTTATTCTCAATATCGTTAACGGTTATTCTCAATATCGTTAACGCTTATTCTCAATATCGTTAACGCTTATTCTCAATATCGTTAACGGTTATTCTCAATATCGTTAACGCTTATTCTCAATATCGTTAACGGTTATTCTCAATATCGTTAACGCTTATTCTCAATATCGTTAACGCTTATTCTCAATATCGTTAACGCTTATTCTCAATATCGTTAACGCTTATTCTCAATATCGTTAACGGTTATTCTCAATATCGTTAACGGTTATTCTCAATATCGTTACCGCCTATTCTCAATATCGTTACCGCCTATTCTCAATATCGTTACCGCCTATTCCCAATATCGTTAACGGTTATTCTCAATATCGTTAACGGTTATTCTCAATATAGTTAACGGTTATTCTCGATATAGTTAACGGTTATTCTCAATATCGTTAACGGTTATTCTCAATATCGTTAACGGTTATTCTCAATATCGTTAACGGTTATTCTCAATATCGTTAACGGTTATTCTCAATATCGTTAACGCTTATTCTCAATATCGTTAACGCTTATTCTCAATATCGTTAACGCTTATTCTCAATATCGTTAACGCTTATTCTCAATATCGTTAACGGTTATTCTCAATATCGTTAACGCTTATTCTCAATATCGTTAACGGTTATTCTCAATATCGTTAACGCTTATTCTCAATATCGTTAACGCTTATTCTCAATATCGTTAACGGTTATTCTCAATATCGTTAACGCTTATTCTCAATATCGTTAACGGTTATTCTCAATATCGTTAACGCTTATTCTCAATATCGTTAACGCTTATTCTCAATATCGTTAACGCTTATTCTCAATATCGTTAACGCTTATTCTCAATATCGTTAACGGTTATTCTCAATATCGTTAACGGTTATTCTCAATATCGTTACCGCCTATTCTCAATATCGTTACCGCCTATTCTCAATATCGTTACCGCCTATTCCCAATATCGTTAACGGTTATTCTCAATATCGTTAACGGTTATTCTCAATATAGTTAACGGTTATTCTCGATATAGTTAACGGTTATTCTCAATATCGTTAACGGTTATTCTCAATATCGTTAACGGTTATTCTCAATATCGTTAACGGTTATTCTCAATATCGTTAACGGTTATTCTCAATATCGTTAACGCTTATTCTCAATATCGTTAACGCTTATTCTCAATATCGTTAACGCTTATTCTCAATATCGTTAACGCTTATTCTCAATATCGTTAACGGCTCTTCTCAATATCCTTAACGGTTATTCTCAATATCGTTAACTGTTATTCTCAATATCGTTAACGGTTATTCTCAATATCGTTAACGGTTATTCTCAATATCGTTAGCGGTTATTCTCAATATCGTTAACGCTTATTCTCAATATAGTTAACGCTTATTCTCAATATCGTTAACGCTTATTCTCAATATCGTTAACGCTTATTCTCAATATCGTTAACGGTTATTCTCAATATAGTTAACGGTTATTCTCAATATCGTTAACGGTTATTCTCAATATCGTTAACGGTTATTCTCAATATCGTTAACGGTTATTCTCAATATCGTTAACGGTTATTCTCAATATCGTTAACGGTTATTCTCAATATCGTTAACGGTTATTCTCAATATCGTTAACGGTTATTCTCAATATCGTTAACGCTTATTCTCAATATCGTTAACGTTTATTCTCAATATCGTTAACGCTTATTCTCAATATCGTTAACGCTTATTCTCAATATCGTTAACGCTTATTCTCAATATCGTTAACGCTTATTCTCAATATCGTTAACGGCTCTTCTGAATATCCTTAACGGTTATTCTCAATATCGTTAACGGTTATTCTCAATATCGTTAACGCTTATTCTCAATATCGTTAACGCTTATTCTCAATATCGTTAACGCTTATTCTCAATATAGTTAACGCTTATTCTCAATATAGTTAACGGTTATTCTCAATATCGTTAACGGTTATTCTCAATATCGTTAACGGTTATTCTCAATATCGTTAACGCTTATTCTCAATATCGTTAACGCTTATTCTCATTATCGTTAATGCTTATTCTCAATATCGTTAACGGCTCTTCTCAATATCGTTAACGGCTCTTCTCAATATGGTTAACGGTTCTTCTCAATATCGTTAACGGTTATTCTCACTATGGTTAACGGTTATTCTCAATATCGTTACCGGTTATTCTCAATATCGTTACCGGTTATTCTCAATATCGTTAACGGTTATTCTCAATATCGTTAACGGTTATTCTCAATATCGTTAACGGTTATTGTCAACATCGTTAACGGTTATACTCAATATCATTAACGGTTATACTCAATATCGTTAACGGTTATTCTCAATATCGTTAACGGTTATTCTCAATATCGTTAACGGTTATTCTCAATATCGTTACCGCCTATTCTCAATATCGTTACCGCCTATTCTCAATATCGTTACCGCCTATTCCCAATATCGTTAACGGTTATTCTCAATATCGTTAACGGTTATTCTCAATATAGTTAACGGTTATTCTCGATATAGTTAACGGTTATTCTCAATATCGTTAACGGTTATTCTCAATATCGTTAACGGTTATTCTCAATATCGTTAACGGTTATTCTCAATATCGTTAACGGTTATTCTCAATATCGTTAACGCTTATTCTCAATATCGTTAACGCTTATTCTCAATATCGTTAACGCTTATTCTCAATATCGTTAACGGTTATTCTCAATATCGTTAACGCTTATTCTCAATATCGTTAACGCTTATTCTCAATATCGTTAACGCTTATTCTCAATATCGTTAACGCTTATTCTCAATATCGTTAACGCTTATTCTCAATATCGTTAACGGCTCTTCTCAATATCCTTAACGGTTATTCTCAATATCGTTAACGGTTATTCTCAATATCGTTACCGGTTATTCTCAATATCGTTACCGGTTATTCTCAATATCGTTACCGGTTATTCTCAATATCGTTAACGCCTATTCTCAATATCGTTAATGCCTATTCTCAATATCGTTAACGCTTATTCTCAATATCGTTAACGGTTATACTCAATATCGTTAACGGTTATTCTCAATATAGTTAATGGTTATTCTCAATATCGTTAACGGTTATTCTCCATATCGTTAAAGGTTATTCTCAATATCGTTAACGCTTATTCTCAATATCGTTAACGCTTATTCTCAATATCGTTAACGGTTATTCTCAATATCGTTAACGGTTATTCTCAATATCGTTAACGGTTATTCTCAATATCGTTAACGCTTATTCTCAATATCGTTAACGGTTATTCTCAATATCGTTAACGCTTATTCTCAATATCGTTAACGCTTATTCTCAATATCGTTAACGGTTATTCTCAATATCGTTAACGCTTATTCTCAATATCGTTAACGGTTATTCTCAATATCGTTAACGCTTATTCTCAATATCGTTAACGCTTATTCTCAATATCGTTAATGCTTATTCTCAATATCGTTAACGCTTATTCTCAATATCGTTAACGGTTATTCTCAATATCGTTAACGGTTATTCTCAATATCGTTACCGCCTATTCTCAATATCGTTACCGCCTATTCTCAATATCGTTACCGCCTATTCCCAATATCGTTAACGGTTATTCTCAATATCGTTAACGGTTATTCTCAATATAGTTAACGGTTATTCTCGATATAGTTAACGGTTATTCTCAATATCGTTAACGGTTATTCTCAATATCGTTAACGGTTATTCTCAATATCGTTAACGGTTATTCTCAATATCGTTAACGGTTATTCTCAATATCGTTAACGCTTATTCTCAATATCGTTAACGCTTATTCTCAATATCGTTAACGCTTATTCTCAATATCGTTAACGCTTATTCTCAATATCGTTAACGGCTCTTCTCAATATCCTTAACGGTTATTCTCAATATCGTTAACTGTTATTCTCAATATCGTTAACGGTTATACTCAATATCGTTAACGGTTATTCTCAATATCGTTAACGCCTATTCTCAATATCGTTAATGCCTATTCTCAATATCGTTAACGCTTATTCTCAATATCGTTAACGGTTATACTCAATATCGTTAACGGTTATTCTCAATATAGTTAATGGTTATTCTCAATATCGTTAACGCTTATTCTCAATATCGTTAACGGTTATACTCAATATCGTTAACGGTTATTCTCAATATAGTTAATGGTTATTCTCAATATCGTTAACGGTTATTCTCAATATCGTTAACGGTTATTCTCAATATCGTTAACGGTTATTCTCAATATCGTTAACGGTTATTCTCAATATCGTTAATGCTTATTCTCAATATCGTTAACGGTTATTCTCAATATCGTTAACGCTTATTCTCAATATCGTTAACGGTTATTCTCAATATCGTTTACGGCTCTTCTCAATATCGTTAACGGTTATTCTCAATATCGTTAACGGTTATTCTCAATATTGTTAACGGTTTTCTCACTATAGTTAACGGTTAGTCTCAATATCGTTAACGGTTATTCTCAATATCGTTAACGGTTATTCTCAATATCGTTAACGGTTATTCTCAATATCGTTAACGGTTATTCTCAATATCGTTAACGGTTATTCTCAATATCGTTAACGGTTATTCTCAATATCGTTAACGCTTATTCTCAATATCGTTAACGTTTATTCTCAATATCGTTAACGCTTATTCTCAATATCGTTAACGCTTATTCTCAATATCGTTAACGCTTATTCTCAATATCGTTAACGCTTATTCTCAATATCGTTAACGGCTCTTCTGAATATCCTTAACGGTTATTCTCAATATCGTTAACGGTTATTCTCAATATCGTTAACGGTTATTCTCAATATCGTTAACGGTTATTCTCAATATCGTTAACGGTTATTCTCAATATCGTTAGCGGTTATTCTCAATATCGTTAACGCTTATTCTCAATATCGTTAACGCTTATTCTCAATATCGTTAATGCTTATTCTCAATATCGTTAACGGTTACTCTCAATATAGTTAACGCTTATTCTCAATATCGTTACCGGTTATTCTCAATATCGTTACCGGTTATTCTCAATATCGTTAACGGTTATTCTATATATCGTTAACGCCTATTCTCAATATCGTTAATGCCTATTCTCAATATCGTTAACGCTTATTCTCAATATCGTTAACGGTCATTCTCAATATCGTTAACGGTTATTCTCAATATCGTTAACGGTTATTCTCAATATCGTTAAAGGTTATTCTCCATATCGTTAAAGGTTATTCTCAATATCGTTAACGGTTATTCTCAATATCGTTAACGGTTATTCTCAATATCGTTAACGGTTATTCTCAATATCGTTACCGGTTATTCTCAATATAGTTAACGGTTATTCTCAATATCGTTAACGGTTATTCTCAATATCGTTAACGGTTATTCTCAATATCGTTAACGCTTATTCTCAATATCGTTAACGCTTATTCTCAATATCGTTAACGCTTATTCTCAATATCGTTAACGCTTATTCTCAATATCGTTAACGCTTATTCTCAATATCGTTAATGCTTATTCTCAATATCGTTAACGCTTATTCTCAATATCGTTAACGCTTATTCTCAATATCGTTAACGCTTATTCTCAATATCGTTAACGGCTCTTCTCAATATCCTTAACGGTTATTCTCAATATCGTTAACGGTTATTCTCAATATCGTTAACGGTTATTCTCAATATCGTTAACGGTTATTCTCAATATCGTTAGCGGTTGTTCTCAATATCGTTAACGCTTATTCTCAATATAGTTAACGCTTATTCTCAATATCGTTAACGCTTATTCTCAATATCGTTAACGCTTATTCTCAATATCGTTAACGGTTATTCTCAATATCGTTAACGGTTATTCTCAATATCGTTAACGGTTATTCTCAATATCGTTAACGGTTATTCTCAATATCGTTAACGGTTATTCTCAATATCGTTAACGGTTATTCTCAATATCGTTAACGGTTATTCTCAATATCGTTAACGGTTATTCTCAATATCGTTAACGGTTATTCTCAATATCGTTAACGCTTATTCTCAATATCGTTAACGTTTATTCTCAATATCGTTAACGCTTATTCTCAATATCGTTAACGCTTATTCTGAATATCGTTAACGCTTATTCTCAATATCGGTAACGCTTATTCTCAATATCGTTAACGGCTCTTCTGAATATCCTTAACGGTTATTCTCAATATCGTTAACGGTTATTCTCAATATCGTTAACGGTTATTCTCAATATCGTTAACGGTTATTCTCAATATCGTTAACGGTTATTCTCAATATCGTTACCGGTTATTCTCAATATCGTTAACGCTTATTCTCAATATCGTTAACGCTTATTCTCAATATCGTTACCGGTTATTCTGAATATCGTTAACGGTTATTCTCAATATCGTTACCGGTTATTCTCAATATCGTTACCGGTTATTCTCAATATCGTTAACGGTTATACTCAATATCGTTAACGGTTATTCTCAATATCGTTAACGGTTATTCTCAATATCGTTTACGGCTCTTCTCAATATCGTTAACAGTTATTCTCAATATCGTTAACGGTTATTCTCAATATTGTTAACGGTTTTCTCACTATCGATAACGGTTAGTCTCAATATCGTTAACGGTTATTCTCCATATCGTTAAAGGTTATTCTCCATATCGTTAAAGGTTATTCTCCATATCGTTAACGGTTAGTCTCAATATCGTTAACGGTTATTCTCAATATCGTTAACGGTTATTCTCAATATCGTTAACGGTTATTCTCAATATCGTTAACACTTATTCTCAATATCGTTAACGGTTATTCTCAATATCGTTAACGGTTATTCTCAATATCGTTAACGGTTATTCTCAATATCGTTAACGGTTATTCTCAATATCGTTAACGGTTATTCTCAATATCGTTAACGGTTATTCTCAATATTGTTAACGGTTTTCTCACTATCGATAACGGTTAGTCTCAATATCGTTAACGGTTATTCTCCATATCGTTAAAGGTTATTCTCCATATCGTTAACGGTTATTCTCAATATCGTTAACGGTTATTCTCAATATCGTTAACGCTTATTCTCAATATCGTTAAAGGTTATTCTCAATATCGTTAACGGTTATTCTCAATATCGTTAACGCTTATTCTCAATATCGTTAACGGTTATTCTCAATATCGTTAAAGGTTATTCTCCATATCGTTAACGGTTATTCTCAATATCGTTAACAGTTATTCTCAATATCGTTAACGGTTATTCTCAATATTGTTAACGGTTTTCTCACTATCGATAACGGTTAGTCTCAATATCGTTAACGGTTATTCTCCATATCGTTAAAGGTTATTCTCCATATCGTTAACGGTTATTCTCAATATCGTTAACGGTTATTCTCAATATCGTTACCGCCTATTCTCAATATCGTTACCGCCTATTCTCAATATCGTTAACGGTTAGTCTCAATATCGTTAACGGTTATTCTCAATATCGTTAACAGTTATTCTCAATATCGTTAACGGTTATTCTCAATATTGTTAACGGTTTTCTCACTATCGATAACGGTTAGTCTCAATATCGTTAACGGTTATTCTCCATATCGTTAAAGGTTATTCTCCATATCGTTAACGGTTATTCTCAATATCGTTAACGGTTAGTCTCAATATCGTTAACGGTTATTCTCAATATCGTTAACGGTTATTCTCAATATCGTTAACGGTTATTCTCAATATCGTTAACGCTTATTCTCAATATCGTTAACGGTTATTCTCAATATCGTTAACGGTTATTCTCAATATCGTTAACGGTTATTCTCAATATCGTTTACGGCTCTTCTCAATATCGTTAACAGTTATTCTCAATATCGTTAACGGTTATTCTCAATATTGTTAACGGTTTTCTCACTATCGATAACGGTTAGTCTCAATATCGTTAACGGTTATTCTCCATATCGTTAAAGGTTATTCTCCATATCGTTAACGGTTATTCTCAATATCGTTAACGGTTATTCTCAATATCGTTAACGGTTATTCTCAATATCGTTACCGGTTATTCTCAATATCGTTAACGGTTATTCGCAATATCGTTACCGGTTATTCTCAATATCGTTACCGGTTATTCTCAATATCGTTAACGGTTATTCTCAATATCGTTAACGCTTATTCTCAATATCGTTAACGCTTATTCTCAATATCGTTAACGCTTATTCTCAATATCGTTAACGCTTATTCTCAATATAGTTAACGCTTATTCTCAATATCATTAACGCTTATTCTCAATATCGTTAACGCTTATTCTCAATATCGTTAACGCTTATTCTCAATTTCGTTAACGGCTCTTCTCAATATCCTTAACGGTTATTCTCAATATCGTTAACGCTTATTCTCAATATCGTTAACGCTTATTCTCAATATCGTTAACGCTTATTCTCAATATCGTTAACGCTTATTCTCAATATAGTTAACGCTTATTCTCAATATCATTAACGCTTATTCTCAATATCGTTAACGCTTATTCTCAATATCGTTAACGCTTATTCTCAATATCGTTAACGGCTCTTCTCAATATCCTTAACGGTTATTCTCAATATCGTTAACTGTTATTCTCAATATCGTTAACGGTTATTCTCAATATCGTTAACGGTTATTCTCAATATCGTTAGCGGTTATTCTCAATATCGTTAACGCTTATTCTCAATATAGTTAACGCTTATTCTCAATATTGTTAACGCTTATTCTCAATATCGTTAACGCTTATTCTCAATATCGTTAACGGTTATTCTCAATATAGTTAACGGTTATTCTCAATATCGTTAACGGTTATTCTCAATATCGTTAACGGTTATTCTCAATATCGTTAACGCTTATTCTCAATATCGTTAACGCTTATTCTCAATATCGTTAACGCTTATTCTCAATATCGTTAACGCTTATTCTCAATATCGTTAACGCTTATTCTCAATATCGTTAACGGCTCTTCTCAATATCCTTAACGGTTATTCTCAATATCGTTAACTGTTATTCTCAATATCGTTACCGGTTATTCTCAATATCGTTAACGCTTATTCTCAATATCGTTAACGCTTATTCTCAATATCGTTAACGCTTATTCTCAATATCGTTAACGCTTATTCTCAATATCGTTAACGCTTATTCTCAATATAGTTAACGCTTATTCTCAATATCGTTAACGCTTATTCTCAATATCGTTAACGCTTATTCTCAATATCGTTAACGCTTATTCTCAATATCGTTAACGCTTATTCTCAATATCGTTAACGCTTATACTCAATATCCTTAACGGCTCTTCTCAATATCCTTAACGGTTATTCTCAATATCGTTAACGGTTATTCTCAATATCGTTAACGGTTATTCTCAATATCGTTAACGGTTATTATCAATATCGTTAACGGTTATTCTCAATATCGTTAACGGTTATTCTCAATATCGTTAACGGTTATTCTCAATATCGTTAACGGTTAGTCTCAATATCGTTAACGGTTATTCTCAATATCGTTAACGGTTATTCTCAATATCGTTAACGGTTATTCTCAATATCGTTAACGGTTAGTCTCAATATCGTTAACGGTTATTCTCAATATCGTTAACGGTTATTCTCAATATCGTTAACGGTTATTCTCAATATCGTTAACGCTTATTCTCAATATCGTTAACGGTTATTCTCAATATCGTTAACGGTTATTCTCAATATCGTTAACGCTTATTCTCAATATCGTTAACGCTTATTCTCAATATCGTTAACGCTTATTCTCAATATCGTTAACGCTTATTCTCAATATAGTTAACGCTTATTCTCAATATCATTAACGCTTATTCTCAATATCGTTAACGCTTATTCTCAATATCGTTAACGCTTATTCTCAATATCGTTAACGGCTCTTCTCAATATCCTTAACGGTTATTCTCAATATCGTTAACGCTTATTCTCAATATCGTTAACGCTTATTCTCAATATCGTTAACGCTTATTCTCAATATCGTTAACGCTTATTCTCAATATAGTTAACGCTTATTCTCAATATCATTAACGCTTATTCTCAATATCGTTAACGCTTATTCTCAATATCGTTAACGCTTATTCTCAATATCGTTAACGGCTCTTCTCAATATCCTTAACGGTTATTCTCAATATCGTTAACTGTTATTCTCAATATCGTTAACGGTTATTCTCAATATCGTTAACGGTTATTCTCAATATCGTTAGCGGTTAATCTCAATATCGTTAACGCTTATTCTCAATATAGTTAACGCTTATTCTCAATATTGTTAACGCTTATTCTCAATATCGTTAACGCTTATTCTCAATATCGTTAACGGTTATTCTCAATATAGTTAACGGTTATTCTCAATATCGTTAACGGTTATTCTCAATATCGTTAACGGTTATTCTCAATATCGTTAACGCTTATTCTCAATATCGTTAACGCTTATTCTCAATATCGTTAACGCTTATTCTCAATATCGTTAACGCTTATTCTCAATATCGTTAACGCTTATTCTCAATATCGTTAACGGCTCTTCTCAATATCCTTAACGGTTATTCTCAATATCGTTAACTGTTATTCTCAATATCGTTACCGGTTATTCTCAATATCGTTAACGGTTATTCTCAATATCGTTAACGCTTATTCTCAATATCGTTAACGCTTATTCTCAATATCGTTAACGCTTATTCTCAATATCGTTAACGCTTATTCTCAATATAGTTAACGCTTATTCTCAATATCGTTAACGCTTATTCTCAATATCGTTAACGCTTATTCTCAATATCGTTAACGCTTATTCTCAATATCGTTAACGCTTATTCTCAATATCGTTAACGCTTATACTCAATATCCTTAACGGCTCTTCTCAATATCCTTAACGGTTATTCTCAATATCGTTAACGGTTATTCTCAATATCGTTAACGGTTATTCTCAATATCGTTAACGGTTATTATCAATATCGTTAACGGTTATTCTCAATATCGTTAACGGTTATTCTCAATATCGTTAACGGTTATTCTCAATATCGTTAACGGTTAGTCTCAATATCGTTAACGGTTATTCTCAATATCGTTAACGGTTATTCTCAATATCGTTAACGGTTATTCTCAATATCGTTAACGGTTAGTCTCAATATCGTTAACGGTTATTCTCAATATCGTTAACGGTTATTCTCAATATCGTTAACGGTTATTCTCAATATCGTTAACGCTTATTCTCAATATCGTTAACGGTTATTCTCAATATCGTTAACGGTTATTCTCAATATCGTTAACGGTTATTCTCAATATCGTTAACGGTTATTCTCAATATCGTTAACGGTTAGTCTCAATATCGTTAACGGTTATTCTCAATATCGTTAACGGTTATTCTCAATATCGTTAACGGTTATTCTCAATATCGTTAACGCTTATTCTCAATATCGTTAACGGTTATTCTCAATATCGTTAACGGTTATTCTCAATATCGTTAACGGTTATTCTCAATATCGTTTACGGCTCTTCTCAATATCGTTAACAGTTATTCTCAATATCGTTAACGGTTATTCTCAATATTGTTAACGGTTTTCTCACTATCGATAACGGTTAGTCTCAATATCGTTAACGGTTATTCTCCATATCGTTAAAGGTTATTCTCCATATCGTTAACGGTTATTCTCAATATCGTTAACGGTTATTCTCAATATCGTTAACGGTTATTCTCAATATCGTTACCGGTTATTCTCAATATCGTTAACGGTTATTCGCAATATCGTTACCGGTTATTCTCAATATCGTTACCGGTTATTCTCAATATCGTTAACGGTTATTCTCAATATCGTTAACGCTTATTCTCAATATCGTTAACGCTTATTCTCAATATCGTTAACGCTTATTCTCAATATCGTTAACGCTTATTCTCAATATAGTTAACGCTTATTCTCAATATCATTAACGCTTATTCTCAATATCGTTAACGCTTATTCTCAATATCGTTAACGCTTATTCTCAATATCGTTAACGGCTCTTCTCAATATCCTTAACGGTTATTCTCAATATCGTTAACGCTTATTCTCAATATCGTTAACGCTTATTCTCAATATCGTTAACGCTTATTCTCAATATCGTTAACGCTTATTCTCAATATAGTTAACGCTTATTCTCAATATCATTAACGCTTATTCTCAATATCGTTAACGCTTATTCTCAATATCGTTAACGCTTATTCTCAATATCGTTAACGGCTCTTCTCAATATCCTTAACGGTTATTCTCAATATCGTTAACTGTTATTCTCAATATCGTTAACGGTTATTCTCAATATCGTTAACGGTTATTCTCAATATCGTTAGCGGTTATTCTCAATATCGTTAACGCTTATTCTCAATATAGTTAACGCTTATTCTCAATATTGTTAACGCTTATTCTCAATATCGTTAACGCTTATTCTCAATATCGTTAACGGTTATTCTCAATATAGTTAACGGTTATTCTCAATATCGTTAACGGTTATTCTCAATATCGTTAACGCTTATTCTCAATATCGTTAACGCTTATTCTCAATATCGTTAACGCTTATTCTCAATATCGTTAACGCTTATTCTCAATATCGTTAACGGTTATTCTCAATATCGTTAACGGCTCTTCTCAATATCCTTAACGGTTATTCTCAATATCGTTAACTGTTATTCTCAATATCGTTACCGGTTATTCTCAATATCGTTAACGGTTATTCTCAATATCGTTAACGCTTATTCTCAATATCGTTAACGCTTATTCTCAATATCGTTAACGCTTATTCTCAATATTGTTAACGCTTATTCTCAATATCGTTAACGGTTATTCTCAATATCGTTAACGGTTATTCTCAATATCGTTAATGCTTATTCTCAATATCGTTAACGGTTATTCTCAATATCGTTAACGCTTATTCTCAATATCGTTAACGCTTATTCTCAATATCGTTAACGCTTATTCTCAATATCGTTAACGCTTATTCTCAATATCGTTAACGCTTATTCTCAATATCGTTAACGCTTATTCTCAATATCGTTAACGGTTATTGTCAACATCGTTAACGGTTATACTCAATATCATTAACGGTTATACTCAATATCGTTAACGGTTATTCTCAATATCGTTAACGGTTATTCTCAATATCGTTAACGGTTATTCTCAATATCGTTACCGCCTATTCTCAATATCGTTAACGGTTATTCTCAATATCGTTAACGGTTAGTCTCAATATCGTTAACGGTTAGTCTCAATATCGTTAACGGTTATTCTCAATATTGTTAACGGTTATTCTCAATATCGTTAACGGTTATTCTCAATATCGTTAACGGTTATTCTCAATATCGTTAACGCTTATTCTCAATATCGTTAACGCTTATTCTCAATATCGTTAACGCTTATTCTCAATATCGTTAACGCTTATTCTCAATATCGTTAACGGTTATTCTCAATATCGTTAACGGTTATTCTCAATATCGTTTACGTCTCTTCTCAATATCGTTAACGGTTATTCTCAATATCGTTAATGGTTATTCTCAATATTGTTAACGGTTCTCTCACTATCGTTAACGGTTAGTCTCAATATCGTTAACGGTTATTCTCAATATCGTTACCGGTTATTCTCAATATCGTTACCGGTTATTCGCAATATCTTTAACGGTTATTCTCAATATCGTTACCGGTTATTCTGAATATCGTTAACGGTTATTCTCAATATCGTTACCGGTTATTCTCAATATCGTTACCGGTTATTCTCAATATCGTTAACGGTTATACTCAATATCGTTAACGGTTATTCTCAATATCGTTAACGGTTATTCTCAATATCGTTAACGGTTATTCTCAATATCGTTAACGGTTATTCTCAATATCGTTAACGGTTATACTCAATATCGTTAACGGTTATTCTCAATATAGTTAATGGTTATTCTCAATATCGTTAACGGTTATTCTCAATATCGTTAACGGTTATTCTCAATATCGTTAACGCTTATTCTCAATATCGTTAACGCTTATTCTCAATATCGTTAACGCTTATTCTCAATATCGTTAACGCTTATTCTCAATATCGTTAACGCTTATTCTCAATATCGTTAACGCTTATTCTCAATATCGTTAACGCTTATTCTCAATATCGTTAACGCTTATTCTCAATATCCTTAACGGCTCTTCTCAATATCCTTAACGGTTATTCTCAATATCGTTAACGGTTATTCTCAATATCGTTAACGGTTATTCTCAATATCGTTAACGGTTATTCTCAATATCGTTAACGGTTATTCTCAATATCGTTAACGGTTATTCTCAATATCGTTAATGCTTATTCTCAATATCGTTAACGGTTATTCTCAATATCGTTAAAGCTTATTCTCAATATCGTTAACGGTTATTCTCAATATCGTTTACGGCTCTTCTCAATATCGTTAACGGTTATTCTCAATATCGTTAACGGTTATTCTCAATATTGTTAACGGTTTTCTCACTATAGTTAATGGTTAGTCTCAATATCGTTAACGGTTATTCTCAATATCGTTAACGGTTATTCTCAATATCGTTACCGGTTATTCGCAATATCGTTAACGGTTATTCTCAATATCGTTACCGGTTATTCTGAATATCGTTAACGGTTATTCTCAATATCGTTACCGGTTATTCTCAATATCGTTACCGGTTATTCTCAATATCGTTAACGGTTATACTCAATATCGTTAACGTTTATTCTCAATATCGTTAACGGTTATTCTCAATATCGTTAACGGTTATTCTCAATATCGTTAACGGTTATTCTCAATATCGTTAACGGTTATACTCAATATCGTTAACGGTTATTCTCAATATAGTTAACGGTTATTCTCAATATCGTTAACGGTTATTCTCAATATCGTTAACGGTTATTCTCAATATCGTTAACGGTTATTCTCAATATCGTTAATGTTTATTCTCAATATAGTTAATGGTTATTCTCAATATCCTTAACGCTTATTGTCAATATCGTTAACGCTTATTCTCAATATCGTTAACGCTTATTCTCAATATCGTTAACGCTTATTCTCAATATCGTTAACCCTTATTCTCAATATCGTTAACGGTTATTCTCAATATCGTTAACGGTTATTCTCAATATCGTTAACGGTTATTCTCAATATCGTTAACGGTTATTCTCAATATCGTTAACGGTTATTCTCAATATCGTTAACGGTTATTCTCAATATCGTTAACGGTTATTCTCAATATCGTTAACGGTTATTCTATATATCGTTAACGCCTATTCTCAATATCGTTAATGCCTATTCTCAATATCGTTAACGCTTATTCTCAATATCGTTAACGGTCATTCTCAATATCGTTAACGGTTATTCTCAATATCGTTAACGGTTATTCTCAATATCGTTAAAGGTTATTCTCCATATCGTTAAATGTTATTCTCCATATCGTTAAAGGTTATTCTCAATATCGTTACCGGTTATTCTCAATATCGTTACCGGTTATTCTCAATATCGTTAACGGTTATTCTCAATATCGTTAACGCTTATTCTCAATATCGTTAACGCTTATTCTCAATATCGTTAACGCTTATTCTCAATATCGTTAACGCTTATTCTCAATATAGTTAACGCTTATTCTCAATATCGTTAACGCTTATTCTCAATATCGTTAACGCTTATTCTCAATATCGTTAACGCTTATTCTCAATATCGTTAACGCTTATTCTCAATATCGTTAACGCTTATACTCAATATCCTTAACGGCTCTTCTCAATATCCTTAACGGTTATTCTCAATATCGTTAACGGTTATTCTCAATATCGTTAACGGTTATTCTCAATATCGTTAACGGTTATTATCAATATCGTTAACGGTTATTCTCAATATCGTTAACGGTTATTCTCAATATCGTTAACGGTTATTCTCAATATCGTTAACGGTTATTCTCAATATCGTTAACGGTTAGTCTCAATATCGTTAACGGTTATTCTCAATATCGTTAACGGTTATTCTCAATATCGTTAACGGTTATTCTCAATATCGTTAACGGTTAGTCTCAATATCGTTAACGGTTATTCTCAATATCGTTAACGGTTATTCTCAATATCGTTAACGGTTATTCTCAATATCGTTAACGCTTATTCTCAATATCGTTAACGGTTATTCTCAATATCGTTAACGGTTATTCTCAATATCGTTAACGGTTATTCTCAATATCGTTTACGGCTCTTCTCAATATCGTTAACAGTTATTCTCAATATCGTTAACGGTTATTCTCAATATTGTTAACGGTTTTCTCACTATCGATAACGGTTAGTCTCAATATCGTTAACGGTTATTCTCCATATCGTTAAAGGTTATTCTCCATATCGTTAACGGTTATTCTCAATATCGTTAACGGTTATTCTCAATATCGTTAACGGTTATTCTCAATATCGTTACCGGTTATTCTCAATATCGTTAACGGTTATTCGCAATATCGTTACCGGTTATTCTCAATATCGTTACCGGTTATTCTCAATATCGTTAACGGTTATTCTCAATATCGTTAACGCTTATTCTCAATATCGTTAACGCTTATTCTCAATATCGTTAACGCTTATTCTCAATATCGTTAACGCTTATTCTCAATATAGTTAACGCTTATTCTCAATATCATTAACGCTTATTCTCAATATCGTTAACGCTTATTCTCAATATCGTTAACGCTTATTCTCAATATCGTTAACGCTTATTCTCAATATCGTTAACGCTTATACTCAATATCCTTAACGGCCCTTCTCAATATCCTTAACGGTTATTCTCAATATCGTTAACGGTTATTCTCAATATCGTTAACGGTTAGTCTCAATATCGTTAACGGTTATTCTCAATATCGTTAACGGTTATTCTCAATATCGTTAACGGTTAGTCTCAATATCGTTAACGGTTATTCTCAATATCGTTAACGGTTATTCTCAATATCGTTAACGGTTAGTCTCAATATCGTTAACGGTTATTCTCAATATCGTTAACGGTTATTCTCAATATCGTTAACTGTTATTCTCAATATCGTTAACGGTTAGTCTCAATATCGTTAACGGTTATTCTCAATATCGTTAACGGTTATTCTCAATATCGTTAACGGTTATTCTCAATATCGTTAACGGTTATTCTCAATATCGTTAACGCTTATTCTCAATATCGTTAACGGTTATTCTCAATATCGTTAACGGTTATTCTCAATATCGTTAACGGTTATTCTCAATATCGTTTACGGCTCTTCTCAATATCGTTAACAGTTATTCTCAATATCGTTAACGGTTATTCTCAATATTGTTAACGGTTTTCTCACTATCGATAACGGTTAGTCTCAATATCGTTAACGGTTATTCTCAATATCGTTAACGGTTATTCTCAATATCGTTACCGGTTATACTCAATATCGTTAACGTTTATTCTCAATATCGTTAACGGTTATTCTCAATATCGTTAACGGTTATTCTCAATATCGTTAACGGTTATTCTCAATATCGTTAACGGTTATACTCAATATCGTTAACGGTTATTCTCAATATAGTTAACGGTTATTCTCAATATCGTTAACGGTTATTCTCAATATAGTTAACGGTTATTCTCAATATCGTTAACGGTTATTCTCAATATCGTTAACGCTTATTCTCAATATCGTTAACGCTTATTCTCAATATCGTTAACGCTTATTCTCAATATCGTTAATGCTTATTCTCAATATCGTTAACGCTTATTCTCAATATCGTTAACGCTTATTCTCAATATCCTTAACGGCTCTTCTCAATATCCTTAACGGTTATTCTCAATATCGTTAACGGTTATTCTCAATATCGTTAACGGTTATTCTCAATATCGTTAACGGTTATTCTCAATATCGTTAACGGTTATTCTCAATATCGTTAACGGTTATTCTCAATATCGTTAACGGTTAGTCTCAATATCGTTAACGGTTATTCTCAATATCGTTAACGGTTATTCTCAATATCGTTAACGGTTATTCTCAATATCGTTAACGGTTATTCTCAATATCGTTAACGGTTATTCTCAATATCGTTAACGCTTATTCTCAATATCGTTAACGCTTATTCTCAATATCGTTAACGGTTATTCTCAATATCGTTAACGGTTATTCTCAATATCGTTAACGGTTATTCTCAATATCGTTAACGGTTATTCTCAATATCGTTAACGGTTATTCTCAATATCGTTAATGGTTTTCTCACTATCGTTAACGGTTATTCTCAATATCGTTAACGGTTATTCTCAATATCGTTAACGGTTATTCGCAATATCGTTAACGGTTATTCTCAATATCGTTACCGGTTATTCTGAATATCGTTAACGGTTATTCACAATATCGTTACCGGTTATTCTCAATATCGTTAACGGTTATTCTCAATATCGTTAACGGTTATACTCAATATCGTTAACGGTTATTCTCAATATAGTTAACGGTTATTCTCAATATCGTTAACGGTTATTCTCAATATCGTTAACGGTTATTCTCAATATCGTTAACGGTTATTCTCAATATCGTTAACGCTTATTCTCAATATCGTTAACGGTTATTCTCAATATCGTTAACGGTTATTCTCAATATCGTTAACGGTTATTCTCAATATCGTTAACGGTTATTCTCAATATCGTTAACGGTTATTCTCAATATCGTTAACGGTTATTCTCAATATCGTTAACGGTTATTCTCAATATCGTTAACGGTTATTCTCAATATCGTTAACGGTTATTCTCAATATCGTTAACGGTTATTCGCAATATCGTTAACGGTTATTCGCAATATCGTTAACGGTTATTCGCAATATCGTTAACGGTTATTCGCAATATCGTTAACGGTTATTCTCAATATCGTTAACGGTTATTCTCAATATCGTTAGCGGTTATTCTCAATATCGTTAGCGGTTATTCTCAATAAAGTTAACGGTTATTCTCAATATCGTTAACGGTTATTCTCAATATAGTTAATGCTTATTCTCAATATAGTTAATGCTTATTCTCAATATCGTTACCGGTTATTCTCAATATCGTTACCGGTTATTCTCAATATCGTTAACGGTTATTCTCAATATCGTTAACGGTTATTCTCCATATCGTTAAAGGTTATTCTCAATATCGTTAACGGTTATTCTCAATATCGTTAACGGTTATTCTCAATATCGTTAACGGTTATTCTCAATATCGTTAACGCTTATTCTCAATATCGTTAACGCTTATTCTCAATATCGTTAACGGTTATTCTCAATATAGTTAACGCTTATTCTCAATATCGTTAACGGTTATTCTCAATATCGTTACCGGTTATTCTCAATATCGTTAACGGTTATTCTATATATCGTTAACGCCTATTCTCAATATCGTTAATGCCTATTCTCAATATCGTTAACGCTTATTCTCAATATCGTTAACGGTCATTCTCAATATCGTTAACGGTTATTCTCAATATCGTTAACGGTTATTCTCAATATCGTTAAAGGTTATTCTCCATATCGTTAAAGGTTATTCTCCATATCGTTAACGGTTATTCTCCATATCGTTAACGGTTATTCTCCATATCGTTAACGGTTATTCTCAATATCGTTAACGGTTATTCTCAATATCGTTAACGGTTATTCTCAATATCGTTAACGGTTATTCTCAATATCGTTAACGCTTATTCTCAATATCGTTAACGGTTATTCTCAATATCGTTAACGCTTATTCTCAATATCGTTAACGCTTATTCTCAATATCGTTAACGCTTATTCTCAATATCGTTAACGCTTATTCTCAATATCGTTAACGCTTATTCTCAATATCGTTAACGCTTATTCTCAATATCGTTAACGCTTATTCTCAATATCGTTAACGCTTATTCTCAATATCGTTAACGCTTATTCTCAATATCGTTAACGCTTATTCTCAATATCGTTAACGCTTATTCTCAATATCGTTAACGCTTATTCTCAATATCCTTAACGGCTCTTCTCAATATCGTTAACGGTTATTCTCAATATCGTTAACGGTTATTCTCAATATCGTTAACGGTTATTCTCAATATCGTTAACGGTTATTCTCAATATCGTTAACGGTTCGTCTCAATATCGTTAACGGTTATTCTCAATATCGTTAACGGTTATTCTCAATATCGTTAACGGTTATTCTCAATATCGTTAACGGCTCTTCTCAATATAGTTTACGGCTCTTCTCAATATCGTTAACGGTTATTCTCAATATCGTTAACGGTTATTCTCAATATCGTTAACGGTTATTCTCAATATCGTTAACGGTTATTCTCAATATAGTTAACGATTATTCTCAATATCGTTAACGGTTAGTCTCAATATCGTTAACGGTTATTCTCAATATCGTTAACGGTTATTCTCAATATCGTTAACGGTTATTCTCAATATCGTTAACGGCTCTTCTCAATATCGTTTACGGCTCTTCTCACTATCGTTAACGGTTATTCTCAATATCGTTAACGGTTATTCTCAATATCGTTAACGGTTAGTCTCACTATCGTTAACGGTTAGTCTCAATATCGTTAACGGTTATTCTCAATATCGTTAACGGTTATTCTCAATATCGTTAACGGTTATTCTCAATATCGTTAACGGTTATTCTCAATATCGTTAACGGTTATTATCAATATCGTTAACGGTTATTCTCAATATCGTTAACGGTTCTTCTCACTATGGTTAACGGTTATTCTCACTATGGTTAATGGTTATTCTCAATATCGTTAACGGTTATTCTCAATATCGTTAACGCTTATTCTCAATATCGTTAACGGTTATTCTCAATATCGTTAACGGTTATTCTCAATATCGTTTACGGCTCTTCTCAATATCGTTAACGGTTATTCTCAATATCGTTAACGGTTATTCTCAATATCGTTAACGGTTTTCTCACTATCGTTAACGGTTAGTCTCAATATCGTTAACGGTTATTCTCAATATCGTTAACGGTTATTCTCAATATCGTTACCGGTTATTCGCAATATCGTTAACGGTTAGTCTGAATATCGTTAACGGTTAGTCTCAATATCGTTACCGGTTATTCTCAATATCGTTACCGGTTATTCTCAATATCGTTACCGGTTATTCTCAATATCGTTAACGTTTATTCTCAATATCGTTAACGTTTATTCTCAATATCGTTAACGGTTATTCTCAATATCGTTAACGGTTATTCTCAATATCGTTAACGGTTATACTCAATATCGTTAACGGTTATACTCAATATCGTTAACGGTTATTCTCAATATCGTTAACGGTTATTCTCAATATCGTTAACGGTTATTCTCAATATCGTTAACGGTTATTCTCAATATCGTTAACGCTTATTCTCAATATCGTTAACGGTTATTCTCAATATCGTTAACGGTTATTCTCAATATCGTTAACGCTTATTCTCAATATCGTTAACGGTTATTCTCAATATCGTTAACGGTTATTCTCAATATCGTTAACGGTTATTCTCAATATCGTTAACGGTTATTCTCAATATCGTTAACGGTTATTCTCAATATCGTTAACGGTTATTCTCAATATCGTTAACGGTTATTCGCAATATCGTTAACGGTTATTCTCAATATCGTTAACGGTTATTCTCAATATCGTTAACGGTTATTCGCAATATCGTTAACGGTTATTCGCAATATCGTTAACGGTTATTCTCAATATCGTTAACGGTTATTCTCAATATCGTTAACGGTTATTCTCAATATCGTTAACGGTTATTCTCAATATCGTTAACGGTTAGTCTCACTATCGTTAACGGTTATTCTCAATATCGTTAACGGTTATTCTCAATATCGTTAACGGTTATTCTCAATATCGTTAACGGTTATTCTCCATATCGTTAACGGTTATTCTCAATATCGTTAACGGTTATTCTCAATATCGTTAACGGTTATTCTCAATATCGTTAACGGTTATTCTCAATATCGTTAACGGTTATTCTCAATATCGTTAACGGTTATTCTCAATATCGTTAACGGTTATTCTCAATATCGTTAACGGTTATTCTCAATATCGTTAACGGCTCTTCTCAATATCGTTAACGGTTATTCTCAATATCGTTAACGGTTATTCTCAATATCGTTAATGGTTTTCTCAATATCGTTAACGGTTATTCTCAATATCGTTAACGGTTATTCTCAATATCGTTTACGGCTCTTCTCAATATCGTTAACGGTTATTCTCAATATCGTTAACGGTTATTCTCAATATCGTTAACGGTTTTCTCACTATCGTTAACGGTTAGTCTCAATATCGTTAACGGTTATTCTCAATATCGTTAACGGTTATTCTCAATATCGTTACCGGTTATTCGCAATATCGTTAACGGTTAGTCTGAATATCGTTAACGGTTATTCTCAATATCGTTACCGGTTATTCTCAATATCGTTACCGGTTATTCTCAATATCGTTAACGGTTATTCTCAATATCGTTAACGGTTATTCTCAATATCGTTACCGGTTATTCTCAATATCGTTACCGGTTATTCTCAATATCGTTAACGGTTATTCTCAATATCGTTAACGCTTATTCTCAATATCGTTAACGCTTATTCTCAATATCGTTAACGCTTATTCTCAATATCGTTAACGCTTATTCTCAATATCGTTAACGCTTATTCTCAATATCGTTAACTCTTATTCTCAATATCGTTAACGCTTATTCTCAATATCGTTAACGCTTATTCTCAATATCGTTAACGCTTATTCTCAATATCGTTAACGCTTATACTCAATATCCTTAACGGCTCTTCTCAATATCCTTAACGGTTATTCTCAATATCGTTAACGGTTATTCTCAATATCGTTAACGGTTATTCTCAATATCGTTAACGGTTAGTCTCAATATCGTTAACGGTTATTCTCAATACCGTTAACGGTTATTCTCAATATCGTTAACGGTTATTCTCAATATCGTTAATGGTTTTCTCACTATCGTTAACGGTTATTCTCAATATCGTTAACGGTTATTCTCAATATCGTTAACGGTTATTCGCAATATCGTTAACGGTTATTCTCAATATCGTTACCGGTTATTCTGAATATCGTTAACGGTTATTCACAATATCGTTACCGGTTATTCTCAATATCGTTAACGGTTATTCTCAATATCGTTAACGGTTATACTCAATATCGTTAACGGTTATTCTCAATATAGTTAACGGTTATTCTCAATATCGTTAACGGTTATTCTCAATATCGTTAACGGTTATTCTCAATATCGTTAACGGTTATTCTCAATATCGTTAACGCTTATTCTCAATATCGTTAACGGTTATTCTCAATATCGTTAACGGTTATTCTCAATATCGTTAACGGTTATTCTCAATATCGTTAACGGTTATTCTCAATATCGTTAACGGTTATTCTCAATATCGTTAACGGTTATTCTCAATATCGTTAACGGTTATTCTCAATATCGTTAACGGTTATTCTCAATATCGTTAACGGTTATTCTCAATATCGTTAACGGTTATTCGCAATATCGTTAACGGTTATTCGCAATATCGTTAACGGTTATTCGCAATATCGTTAACGGTTATTCGCAATATCGTTAACGGTTATTCTCAATATCGTTAACGGTTATTCTCAATATCGTTAGCGGTTATTCTCAATATCGTTAGCGGTTATTCTCAATAAAGTTAACGGTTATTCTCAATATCGTTAACGGTTATTCTCAATATAGTTAATGCTTATTCTCAATATAGTTAATGCTTATTCTCAATATCGTTACCGGTTATTCTCAATATCGTTACCGGTTATTCTCAATATCGTTAACGGTTATTCTCAATATCGTTAACGGTTATTCTCCATATCGTTAAAGGTTATTCTCAATATCGTTAACGGTTATTCTCAATATCGTTAACGGTTATTCTCAATATCGTTAACGGTTATTCTCAATATCGTTAACGCTTATTCTCAATATCGTTAACGCTTATTCTCAATATCGTTAACGGTTATTCTCAATATAGTTAACGCTTATTCTCAATATCGTTAACGGTTATTCTCAATATCGTTACCGGTTATTCTCAATATCGTTAACGGTTATTCTATATATCGTTAACGCCTATTCTCAATATCGTTAATGCCTATTCTCAATATCGTTAACGCTTATTCTCAATATCGTTAACGGTCATTCTCAATATCGTTAACGGTTATTCTCAATATCGTTAACGGTTATTCTCAATATCGTTAAAGGTTATTCTCCATATCGTTAAAGGTTATTCTCCATATCGTTAACGGTTATTCTCCATATCGTTAACGGTTATTCTCCATATCGTTAACGGTTATTCTCAATATCGTTAACGGTTATTCTCAATATCGTTAACGGTTATTCTCAATATCGTTAACGGTTATTCTCAATATCGTTAACGCTTATTCTCAATATCGTTAACGGTTATTCTCAATATCGTTAACGCTTATTCTCAATATCGTTAACGCTTATTCTCAATATCGTTAACGCTTATTCTCAATATCGTTAACGCTTATTCTCAATATCGTTAACGCTTATTCTCAATATCGTTAACGCTTATTCTCAATATCGTTAACGCTTATTCTCAATATCGTTAACGCTTATTCTCAATATCGTTAACGCTTATTCTCAATATCGTTAACGCTTATTCTCAATATCGTTAACGCTTATTCTCAATATCGTTAACGCTTATTCTCAATATCCTTAACGGCTCTTCTCAATATCGTTAACGGTTATTCTCAATATCGTTAACGGTTATTCTCAATATCGTTAACGGTTATTCTCAATATCGTTAACGGTTATTCTCAATATCGTTAACGGTTCGTCTCAATATCGTTAACGGTTATTCTCAATATCGTTAACGGTTATTCTCAATATCGTTAACGGTTATTCTCAATATCGTTAACGGCTCTTCTCAATATAGTTTACGGCTCTTCTCAATATCGTTAACGGTTATTCTCAATATCGTTAACGGTTATTCTCAATATCGTTAACGGTTATTCTCAATATCGTTAACGGTTATTCTCAATATAGTTAACGATTATTCTCAATATCGTTAACGGTTAGTCTCAATATCGTTAACGGTTATTCTCAATATCG
>NW_027248629.1:0-62000 GCF_031021105.1 Erythrolamprus reginae | reverse complement strand
TGGGGTCCCTGGCCTCCGAGGCCAGACCCGGCTGCGAGCCGAAGGTGGGGGGGTCCGCCCCCCCCACTGGGAGGCTTGGGGGAATCTCCACTTCCCCAGCAAGATCAAGAGGCTTCCAGGACTCCGCCGGCAGCTTTGCCTGGAAGGAAAGGGCTGGCGCGGAGCCAGCGCCTCTCAGCTGTTCGGCGGCTCGTAAAAAAGCCGCCGCCGAAGCCGCCGCCGCGTCGCTCGTGCTGGGATCGCACGAGAGCGGCGAAAATAACTCAAAATTACTGAGCGTGCCGGCGGCTGTTCAAAGTGGAGAGACATTGCCCTGGGGGGGTTGCCCCCCCCACAGGGGCAGCGCGGAGGCATGGAGGGCTAATTTCCCTCAGAAGTCTTTCCCGCGCCCGCCATTTTGTCCCTAGGCGGGAAAGTTGCTCTCCGCCCAGAGAATGGGCGCGATCAACCGATCGGGGCAGGAATTGCGCATGCGCTAGCCCCAGAGGTGCCTGGTCGCCATTTTGTGCGTGGTGTTGGTGTGAGCTAGTTGCCAATTTCTAATCTCCGGTGTTACTGTAAGTACAATGGAAGATCAAATGAATCCAGGGAATGTGCCTTCTCCTAGCACAGCCCCCAAGGCCAAGGCCAAGGCTAAAGATAAAGCCAAGTCCCAGCATTCCTCTTCCTCACTTAAAGATGCAGAAAAGAGGATTCAGGCCTTGGAAAAAAGGCTGGAAGCGGCCCTTCACACCCCCTTAACCATTTCTCCACTGTCTGCGCAATATTTGCCCCTGGCCAGGGACACATCAGTTCCTCATACCGCCATAAGGCCAGCAGAGGTGCTGTCAGACCGCGATTGGTCTCCAGACAGGCAAACATCAACTATGCCTCAGGTGTTCCCTTCCCCTGGGCCTATCCAGCCTAGGCCAGGGTCAGCAAGTCAGTCTCTAAGGAGCGGCCAGGGACCCTCAGCCACTTTCACGCCCACTGCAGCGGGGCTTCGAGGTCAACCTGAGACTTGGCCATCTACTGGACTTAGACCACAGCCAGATACTTGGCCTCAGATGTCCCCTTCGGTTCAGGACTTAATTAACAATGCCTATACTCAGGGGATGGCGGCGGGGGTGCAACAAGTTACGCAGCAGCCTCGCCAGGTGCAATCAAAAAACCTGTGGTGCGCACCGCCCCCCTCAGGCTTGGGGTCTTGGGCTGAGGAAGCAAGCCCTATAGAGGAAACTGAAAAGGACTATGAGCTCTCTGATGATGAGACACCACCAGAACTGCCTGTGGCTGTTGGGCTCTTTAAAGCATCAACTTTCAGGGTATTGCTTCATAAGGCCAAGCAGACTGTAGACTTGCCAGGTCCTGGAAAATCAACAGACACCACAGATGGGACCAAACCAGCTACAGTCCTCTTTAAGGAACCCCAACCTGAGTCAGAGCACATTCCATCCTCTGATATTATTGTGCAAAGTGTGAAAAGACCCTGGCAACACCCAGCTGCAGCTCAGGGTCCCTCTGCAGTAGAAAGAAGATTCTACACTTGTGATGAGGACGTGGAGAAATTATTGGAATTCCCTCCTATAGATCAGCCTGTCATGCAGCTGATTTCCAAGTCCTTCGTGCCCTCTGAGACAGGCGACAGCCTAAAACCTGAGGACAGAAAGGCAGAGGTGTTGATACGCAAAACGCACCAGATGGCGAGCTGGGGATTTCGAGCAGCGGCGGCTGCTTCCTTTTTCACAAGGGCATCTATCGTGTGGCTGCAAGAGATGCAGGCCAGACTGGGACCAGAAGAGGGTCGCTTGCGACAGGATCTTGGGAAGCTGTTGGCAGCAGCAGAGTTTTCAGCGGACGCCACTCTGCATGCTGCCAAGTTTTCGGCCAGGAGTATGGCAGCCACACTGTCATTGAGACGCCTACTCTGGCTGCGAAGCTGGCCAGCAGACTTGAAGTCTAAATGGAACCTGGCCTCGGCACCTTTTCAAGGGGAAAAACTTTTTGGGGAGGCGTTAGATCCAGTCCTTGTGGAAGACAAGGATAAGAAAAAGTCCCTCCCCAGAGCCTACCGGCGCCAGGAGCGTCGCTATACTCCCTACCAACGCAGGCCGTCCTTTCGGTGGGACTCTTCTGCTCCAGCGGGTCAAAATACAAGGCCCTATTCCCAGGCCCAGTATGGTTCCAACACGTTCCGAGGTGATAGAGCGCCCTTCCAGGATCGCCAGAGAGGGTATCAACAGTCCAGGCGTCCCTTTCGTGGCAACCAGAGGGGCTTCAAGCGCTCTAAGTGACTCTTTTCAACAACCCCTGGGAGGCAAACTTCGGTTTTTCGAGGCCGCCTGGCGGACAACATCTTCCGACAGGTGGGCGTTAGCAACTGTTTCCCGGGGCTTGCGCTTGGAGTTCCTCCAGCCCCCACCTTACCGTTACGTGCAGTGCCCGGTTCAGCGGGACCCCCAGAGGAGGTCTCAGCTTCAGCTGGAGGTAGCCCGTCTGTTGGAGATACGGGCAATAGAGGAGGTGCCCAGGCACGAAATAGGTACCGGCTTTTATTCACCGGTCTTCCTTGTACCAAAGTCATCAGGAGGGGTGCGCATGATTCTCAATTTAAAGCACCTCAATACTTACATCAAATATCGGCGATTCCGGATGCATTCCCTTCAAACCATCTTGGCCGCAATCCGGAAGCAGGATCTATTAACATCCATAGACTTAAAAGAGGCCTACCTGCATGTGCCCATCCTGCAGTCTCATCGGAGATTTCTCCGGTTCGCCCTGGGAGGCTCTCACTACCAGTACAGGGCAATGCCATTCGGCCTGTCTTCGGCCCCTCGCACTTTTACAAAGTTGCTCGACGTATTGACGGCACATATCAGATCGCAGGGAATTCGGGTTCTAGCATACCTGGACGATCTCATTATCCTGTCCAGATCCTCTCAGAGGGCTCTGGCAGATTTGGCAGTCACCAGACAGACGTTGGAATCCCATGGGTTCACGATCAACGAAGAAAAAAGTCATCTTCTTCCGACAGCCAGGCTGTTACACCTGGGTTCCGTGATAGACACCTCCACAGGGACTGTGACTTTATCTCCGGAAAGGATGGCAAACATCCGACAATTGATCCTGCATCTTCGAAACCAGCACCGTGTGTCTCTCGCATTCCTGTCCAAGCTCCTGGGCACCCTTGTTTCAACTATCGGAATTCTGCCTTGGGCCCGTCATCATCTCAGGGTCCTTCAATGGTTCCTTTTGCCATGGCAAAAGGCCAAACTGAGTCACTCACAAAGATTAGTCCGACTCCCTTCTTCAGTCAAGGACTCTTTGAGGTGGTGGATTTCCCCTGCCTTGGGCAACGGGTCACTCTTCTGCAACCGGGACCGCCTAATCCTCACAACGGATGCCAGTCTGTCCGGTTGGGGGGCCCACATGGGACTACACATGGCCCAGGGTCTTTGGTCTCCGGAAGATCTGAGCCCAATCAACATCAACTATTTGGAGCTCAGGGCTGTCTTTCTGGCTCTTCAGGCCTTCCTCCCTTGGGTTCTGGGCAAACATGTGTTGGTCTTAACCGACAATGTGGCTACCAGGGCCCACTTGAATCATCAAGGGGGAACGAAGTCTCTTCGTTTGATGGTCGAATCGGCGGCCCTGTTCAACTGGGTGGAACCCCGTCTAGCCTCACTGTCGGCGGAGCATATAGCCGGGACCAGCAACGTTCAGGCAGACTGGCTGAGCAGGTCTACCCTGGACCCCGGAGAGTGGAGACTGGATCCCGGACTATTTCATCTGATAAGTCAACGTTTCGGGACTCCGCTAGTGGACCTGTTTGCATCTCAAGCCAACACACAGTTAGTGAGGTTTTATTCCCGGTTCCCAACACCGAGGGCAGAAAGGGTCAACGCCCTCTTGTCTCCATGGCCCACAGGTCTGTTGTATGCATTTCCCCCGACGTGTCTCCTTCAACGAGTACTGGACATAGTAATCCGGGAGAGAGCCGAGATCATCATAGTGGCTCCATACTGGCCCCGAAGGCCGTGGTTCGCAGACCTGGTAGCCCTCTCGGTGTCCCCTCCTTGGAGGATACCGGATCAGCTCGTCTCCCTCACTCAAGGATCCATTTGTCACCCGGATCCTCAATGGTTCCAGTTAGCCGCCTGGCGTGTGAGCGGGAGAGACTAACGCAGCAACACGGTCATTGCAACAATGCAGGCGGCTCGGAGGCCGTCGACAGTGCGGATCTACCAGGCAACATGGTCTGCATTCTGCAACTTTCGTTCTAACCGCCACTGTGATCCAAAGCATGCCTCACTCATTGTAGTTCTGGAATTTCTCCAATCAGGGATCGAGCGGGGATTGGCCCCTAACACCCTGAAGCGACAAGTGGCTGCCCTGTCCACTATAATTCAGGTATCAGACTTTAGGTCTTTGGCTCACCATCCATGGGTGAGGGATTTCCTCAAGGGAGCTATTAATCAACACGCTCCTCCAGTACGGCGATTCCCTACGTGGGATCTTACCCTAGTGCTACGTGCACTCACGGGACCTCCCTTTGAGCCCATGAGGTCCATTTCATATAGATTGTTATCCATTAAGACATTGTTTCTGGTGGCAATTACATCTGCCCGAAGGGTTTCCGAATTGTCTGCACTGTCCATCAGATCGGACTTGTGTGTGTTCCACCCGGACAGAGTGGTGCTCCGGTTGGATCCTTGGTTCATCCCGAAGGTAAATTCGGATTTTCACAGAAGGCAAGAGCTGGTGCTTCCGGACTTCTGCGCACATGGTCAACATCCTTCCGAACTTCGTTGGCACAAGATTGATGTCCGAAGAGCCTTGAAGCTCTACATCAGGAGGACAGCATCTTTTAGAAAGACTGAAAGGCTCTTTGTTTCCTTTGCTCAGGCCACGATGGGTCTTGGAGTTTCTTCCCAATCGCTTAGTCGCTGGATTAGGGATTGCATTGCTGAGGCTTATTCATCAAGGTCTCAATCTCCTCCCACCGGTGTTATGGCACATTCCACTAGAAGTGCAGCTACTTCGGCGGCTTGGTCAACTCAAGCTTCTTTGGAAGATATTTGTCGAGCTGCTACTTGGGCATCATCTTCTACTTTTATACGCCACTATAAACTGGACTCATTGGCTTCTGCAGAAGCTTCATTTGGCAGGCGGGTCTTGCAGCGAGTGTGTGTCACTCCACCGACCTCGGCCCAGCCTTTTCCCTCCCAGGGGATTTGATCTTTGGTATATCCCATGATGGACTCTCCTTCCAGAGTCAATGGAGAAGAACCGTTGTACATACCTGAACGGTCTTCTCAGTGCTCTGGAAGGAGAGTCCATACCCGCCCGGCATGGTGTTTGGCCAGGTCGCCGGAGTGTTGGGACAGTTCAAGTTTATGCTTGTTATGAAGTTAATAAAACTTTCTGATTTGTATTTTGTCTTCGTTTTTAAAACTGGCTCATGGGGGCTGCTAAGGGGGCGGTGCCAGTTAATTAATTATTTAAATTAACTCAGTCTCTACCAATAGGATTGGTTTACAACCCATGATGGACTCTCCTTCCAGAGCACTGAGAAGACCGTCCAGGTATGTACAACGGTTCTTCTATTCCTATATTCTATATATTCTATATATTCTATTCATATATATTCTATTCATATATCTTCTTTTCTATTATTTCTTAGATATATTTTACTTTGAATATCTCCTCTATAACCTTCATCATGTATTTTACTATGTGTATATTGATATATACTCACTAAAACCCTCATTCTGTATTGGAATAAATAAGTAAGTAAATAAATAAACAAACAAACAAACAAACAAATAAATAAATAGGACAGAAACAAGTTTTCTTTCCAAAGTTTCCCAGGAATGAGATTAGCTTACTTTGAGGTTAGCATTAGCATTCATTTAATTAAAAGACCTTAGGTTTGCTCGGATGTCATTCCTGAAACTGCATATTACAGGACAGACATCCCATCAAAGTAAGTACTAAATTTGATGTAACAGCAGATTTCAGAAAATGGGAGAAACGCACAAGAATGCTCAATGCTCCTAAATAGAAAATAAAAAACCGGATATTGTAGAAACAAGGATTATTGTTATGACAATAAGGAACTGAAATAACCCACAGATTGGAAAATATGATTGCTTCTATCAAGTCATCCAAACACTTGAGTCACATGGACAACACTGTAGTTTCAGAGATTAATCACCGAGCTATTTTTAGAAAGCAATTTGCAAAACCATGAAGAAAGTTCCTACTTATTCCTACGGGATTGCTCTCACATAGTTAAAATGAATTATTTTCAGAATAACTTAAGTTACACGTAAAAACTTTTACATGAGTCAAGTTAGATAACAAGTTAGAATAAACTTACTAAGTAGCAGATGATTATGGTCTATAATAAAATTTAGTGAATGAAATGAAACAAGAGGAAAATAGGATTTTCTCTATGTATTTATAATATTCTTACCATTATAATCTTTTTCTGACTAGATCCTAAACTAGATCCTGAGCCTTTTAGAAATTTCTTAATCAAGTATTGACCAGGTCCTACCTTGCCTACTTCCTAGCTCAAATAATGTTGCAGTGCAGGTGGGGTTGGTGCTTACCGCCATTACTGGTATGATGCGTGCGCAGGTCTGCGTCGCCAGTGTGTACGATCGCATGCCCCAGCGAGATTTTGCTTCTGCATATGGAAGGAAGCAAAATCTCATGAAAGGGCATGTGCGCGTGAGATTTCAGTATTTTTTTTTTGCTTCCGCGCATGCGCAGAAGCAAAATCTCACTGGGGCGCACACATGCTGGCAACACAGAGCTGCAAGCGCAGCTCCATTTTTCGCTACCGGTACGCAGTGTGGCCCGTACTGGCTAGCAACCTAAAAAAACAAGTATTGTGGTGCCACAATTAATTGTTATATTGCTCCGCCTCAACTACAGACCAGAGAAAACTTAGCACATGTGCATTAAGAAGGGATTCCTCCTCTTCTTCCTCATCTCTGCTGTGAGGTGCTGGAGGTTCAGAAGTCCTGGCTGAACCTCTGCCACTGGCACCGAATCCTTACCAGCCTCCTCACTATCCAACTTGTGTGCCAGCATCACCTCATTGGCGTCATCTCGGATGGGATCCGCTACCAGCTGCACAAGCTGCTGGGTGTGTGCGTGTCTCAACATATATCTACTTTTCTGCATTGGAACTTTTTGCTTACGTATTTAACAAAAATAGGTGTACTCCTATCACAAAGCACACCATAGACTGCACCTGGAGTCTCTAAGATATATGATCATGTACATGTGATTTTCAAACATCTGCTACTTTCTCCACAGATATAATGCTCTGCATTTGTGTGCAACTTGTGGTCTCAAAGTAAACCCAGCAATCCTGGAGTCACCATCATGTGCAACAATGTTGGAAGAACGCTCACATCTGAATATTACCTCTGGCTGAAGACCTGCTCTATATTACAGTACTGTGAGGCAGACAGATAGAAAATGAAAAAGAATCGTAAGAGCCCTGTTTGATCAGACTAAAAGCACTTTTATCCCAGGATCACGTTTCCATTATGGCCAGTCAGAAGCCTCTCAATGTATTGTGTAAACAGCACACAGAAGCAACAGGTTCCATCTGCTGATATTCTCCATCAATCCATATTTGCAATCCATACCCATATTTGAAATCCCATTTCTTCTAATCCTGGAGGTTTTATGTGGTCATTACAAAAATAAGTCATTAGTTGATTTCCCCCCTGTATGACTATATTTATCTCTCTTTTGATTGCCTTCTACTCTTATTTATTCAGGATAAAGTTGCCTTTCAAAGTTGCTTTTTCCAAAGATGGTCACATTGAAGCACAAAATAAATTGGCAAAAATCGGCGAGTTTTGGCGATTTTCAACCTTTCTTTGCTTCTGCGCATGTGCGGAAGCAAAGAAATAGCTGAAATCTCTCACATGTGAATGTCCTCACCTGAGATTTCGGCAATTTTCACTGATTTCTTTGCTTCTGCGCATGTACAGAAGCAAATTCTTGCACGGGAGTGTGTGCACCCACATCAGCATCCGGGATTGATACGGTAGGGAAAGAAGGTAAGTGCGGCCCTTCACTGGTCTAATGTCCAGCAGTGGGTTGCTCCCGGTTCAGCCTGGTTGTCTGAACTGGTAGCAGTGGCAGTGGGAGACTCCGCCCACCCACCCAGGATTGTGCACGTACGTGAGCATGTGAACTGGTAACAAAACAATTTAGAATCCACCACTGCTAATGTCAACAAAAAACCCCAAAGGTATAAGTACAGACTAGGTGAAACCTGGCTCAAAAACAGGAACTGTGAGAGGGAAAATCGTGCATGGAGCCACAGGTGCACCCGTGTTTCGGCATGCGTGAAAGCAAAAAACCCTCACCAAAACATAGGCACACCTGCGGCCCATGCACAATTTTGCTACCTCCAAAGGTAGAAGAACATACGAGCCGCGGCGGTGAGCGCAATTTAGCATTCTGGCTCGTAGCCCACCACTGGACCTAGAGGACATTCCTTTTCTGCCATAGCATCCACCTTGTGGACATTCTTCCTCCATATATCAGGATGGCCCCACACCCTGTTGGCCTTTCATAAAGCCATGAAGGCCTGGTTCTGGGCTCAGGGAACCAGCTTCTTTGTTGTACTAATAATTTGGGTTGGATGTTTTTCAACTGCTTTGTATTTTAATTTTTGCAATGTTTTTATTTTAATTTTGTTCACCATTAAGAGTGATTTGTTGAGCTACACTACTATACAAACTCAATAAATACATGATCATTAAGCTCATGGCTTCTGGTTAATTTCCACATCAGCTAGAAGCCAACATTTTATGTTTTAGAACAACAAAAATATAATTCCACTTTTCCAATCACCTTTTATTTGGCCCAAAGGCAGCTATCTCCATGTCCAGTCAACGAAGCAGCGGAAGTGATGTGCCGGTGTCTGGAGGCTGTTGGGGCCTGGATGGGTGTCAACAGACTCAAACTCAACCCGGATAAGACGGAGTGGCTGCGGGTTTTGCCTCCCAAGGACAATTCCATCTGTCCGTCCATTACCCTGGGGGAGGAATTATTGACCCCCTCGGAGAGGGTCCGCAACTTGGGCGTCCTCCTCGATCCACAGCTCACTTTAGAGAACCATCTTTCAGCTGTGGCGAGGGTGGCGTTTGCCCAGGTTCGCCTGGTGCACCAGTTGCGCCCCTATCTGGAACGGGACTCATTGCTCACAGTCACTCATGCCCTCATCACCTCGAGGTTCGACTACTGTAATGCTCTCTACATGGGGCTACCTTTGAAAACTGTTCGGAAACTTCAGATTGTGTAGAATGCAGCTGCGAGAGCAGTCATGGGCTTACCTAGGTATGCCCATGTTTCACCATCACTCTGCAGTCTGCATTGGCTGCCGATCAATTTCCGGTCACAATTCAAAGTGTTGGTTATGACCTTTAAAGCCCTTCATGGCACTGGACCAGAATATCTCCGAGATATTCCGAGGCCCGCCTCCTGCCGCACGAATCCCAGCGACCGATTAGGTTCCACAGAGTGGGCCTTCTCCGGGTCCCGTCAACTAAACAATGTCGGTTGGCGGGCCCCAGGGAAAGAGCCTTCTCTGTGGCAGCCCCGACTCTCTGGAACCAACTCCCCCCAGAGATTAGAACTGCCCCTACTCTCCCTGCCTTCCGTAAACTCCTTAAAACCCACCTTTGCCGTCAGGCATGGGGAAACTAAAACACCTCCCCCAGGCATGTACAATTTATGCATGGTATGTTTGTGTGTGTGTGTGTTAGTATATTGGGACTCTTTTTAAACTTTTTAAATATTTAAATTTATTTGGATTTGTTACGAATTGTTGTGTCTTGTTGTGAGCCGCCCTGAGTCTGCGGAGAGGGGCGGCATACAAATCTAAATAATAAATAATAAATAAAATAAAAATAAATAATAAATATCTTTTTGGTTTTCTTTGTAAAGTGGTATGGACTGATTTGTGCACTCAACTTCCCTCATTCCAGTGTTGAAAAATGACTGACAGATGGTTGTTGTGCTAGAAAACTGACAGTTATCTTAGGCCAGAAAGAGGGGGGAGAAATAGAGTAAGATCACATTCTAATGGGGTAAAATATTTAACCTTACACAACTGAACCAGCATGTTGCTAAGTATGCAAGGATGGGGATAGTTAATTAGTTAACAGCAAAGACATGAATGTTGTTTGTTCCAGGAAGGAAGAATGATAAATTAGCACTGAGATTGAAATGCTTTAATGTCCCATGTAGACGTTTTACTCATTAAAGATTAAAGATTGTAATTTGTTTTGGGGCAAAAAAACCCCTGAATCATCAAAAGACACAGGTGTAAAATAAATCCCATCTTAACCCTAAAAGCCAGTTACAACAGCAACAGAATTTTTTTTAAAAAAAGATGTTTCAGCTTTTAGGGTTCCCTGTTTGTTCCACTGGATAGATGCCACCTGCTCTTGGGCCAAATCTAAAAAGGGTCTAGTATTAAGTTCTTTTAATTATTGCTTTTTGTTACATTTACATTTTTAAAAAACTTTTTTAATTTGTTTCTAAATGGTGGCAATTTTGTAAGTGGGTTCACTTTAACTGTTGTGTAGAGGTTACTAGGGCGTTCAGTAAATGCCAACACTTAAGTACAGTGGTACCTCTATTTAAGAACGCCTCTACTTAAGAACTTTTCTAGATAAGAACCGGATGTTCAAGATCTTTTTGCCTCTTCTTAAGAACCATTTTCTACTTAAGAACCCGAGCCCGGAAAGGTTTCCCAGGGAATTTGAGAGCGGCACGAAGGCCTGGCCAGTTTCCTGCCATTCCCCCTTTAATCCTGCCATCTCGGGCTTTTCTGGACTGCCAGAGGAGCCTTTCAGTGGCGCTTAAGGAGGCTTTGGCAGTCCAGAGTGAACGAAGCATTTTCCTTTCTCTGGGCGCTTGGAGAGGGAATAAACCTCTGCCAGCGCCCAGAGAAAAGAAATGCTCCCTTCACTCTGGGCAGTGACTGTCCTCCTCCTCTTCTTCCTCCTCCTCCTCCCACCCAAATTCTGAGCTTTTATTTCTTTCCTAATGGGTTTGCACGCATTATTTGCTTTTACATTGATTCCTATGGGAAAAATTGTTCTACTTACAAACTTTTCCACTTAAGAACCTAGTCACGGAACGAATTAAGTTCTTAAATAGAGGTACCACTGTATTATTTTTTTAAGGGAAAACTAAGAATATCTATGGATCAGGCGCAGGTTCAACTTACCTTCGCTACCAGTGCGCATCGTGATGTTGCATGAATGCAGGTGCCACACTCGTACACGCAATTTCACTTCCGGACATGCTCAGAAGGTGGTTTCAAGCCGAAACACAGCTGTGGACCCACTCAGCTGTGCTTCGGATGAAGAAATATAGGTGGGTAATAATGTGCGGGCAGGAGGGGTGGCTTTTTCCACAGTAGAGAAGAAGAAGCCATGCAAACAACAACCAAAAAAATCACTGAAAATTCCAAAAAAAGAGAGATGGTGGAAAGCACAGACCGGCAAAGACAGAATCTGATCTATGACGCCTAAATTACATTACCAGCAGGTTGCTAACGGTTTGGGTGATCTGGTCCGAACCGGGAAGAACCCACCCAGGCGGAACGGGGGGAATGCCATTCCATTGATGGAAATGGAGCGTGTAGGCTCACTTCATTGCTGTTGGATGTGCATGCGCTGTGCATGCGCAATGGCGCGATTGCGGTAAAAATTAATGGGTTTTTTGCTTCCACACATGCAGAAGGAGATTTCTCGCTGCCATGCCTAGAGCAGCAGCTGGGGCCAGCAGCAAAAGCGTCCTGCCCCAGCTCCGGCCATGTGGCCTGCTCTTTGATCTCCCGGGCCACAGGAGAGATGCCTGCAGTGTGGGAGAGCACAGAATAGGCCGTGCGGCCAGAATTGGGGCCACCCACCCTGCTCCCTGTGCCATAGCCCCTGCAGGAGGTGATCCAGGTAAGCGGGGCGAGGGGCCTGGCGAGGGGAGTGAGGGCAAGGGGCATGGCGGAGGGAGCGAGGGTGAGTGGCGCAGCGAGCGAGGGTGAGCAATGCAGCGGGGGAGTGAGGGCAAGTGGTTCAGCAAGGGGAGCATGCATGGAAGCAAAAAATCCCGGAAATCATGCACACGTCTTTGCACAATATTTAGCTTCTGCACATGCACAGAAGCCAAACTGTGCGCCGGGCACGGGTGCATGCCGGGTGCGCTTGCAGTGGTGCGCTCCCAGCGTGTTCCGATAGGACTGTGGTTGGTAGCCTGCCCCGAACCTATAGATGCTACTCTAGTGTCCTATCTTAAAATTACTATTCCTTCTTATTATATGTAGCTTTCAATATGCTATAAAATGCTGCAGAATTTGCCCAATTCCTCATATTTCTTCCCTCACCTGTGTCTCCAGATATTTCCTCAAGAAGATGAAAGTATAATCTAGAAATTGCACAAATCCTTTCCATCTTGGAGGTAATAAGCAATCAGAAGCAAATGACTTTTAATACAATCAATTGCATTCGATTAAGGAAAATATAAAGTCATCTTTGAGTCACATTTGACTCCTGATGATTCCAGGAAAATGTCTATATAATGGTCTCATTAGTAATAGAGAAGTGATATGTTCCTGTCTTCTCCAAGATATTTCCCCACCTCCTAGAAAAAACATATAGCCCTGCGATTTTCCAGTGGGCTACCATCCAAATGCGCACCAGGCCCCAAGTCAGCTAAATATTGCCACTTGATTGTCAGTTTATTCAACTCCGTCAGAGCAAGATAATACCTGGGTTCACACATCACACTAAATCAGTGGTTTTCAATATTTGCAACTTTAAGCTTGATGGTCTTCAGTTCCCAGAGTATACTGGCTAGGAAATTCTGGGAATTGAAGTTTATTTACTTTGAAGTTGCCATGGTTAAGAAACACTTTTAAGTCAGGAATTTGAAATATTAGTTTAATAATAATAATAATAATAATAATAATAATAATAATAATAATAATAATAATAATTTATTAGATTTGTATGCCACCCCTCTCCGAAGACTCGAGGTGGCTTACCTAATAAGCTACAGTGTTAGCTGGTTTAGAATGCCATGATCCTTCCTTCCTTCCTTCCTTCCTTCCTTCCTTCCTTCCTTCCTTCCTTCCTTCCTTCCGCAAAGGAAGGACATATAGGCTCTACTTTAGGTAGCAAATAGGCTCTACTTTAGGTAGCAAAATTACTTAGGATGGTCCTGATCAAGGTGAACCAACTCTTTCCTTTCAGTTTCTTATACACTGCTCAAAAAATAAATAAATAAAGCAAACACTTAAATAACAGAATATAACTCCAAGTAAATCAAACTTCTGTGAGATCAAACTGTCCACTTAGGAAGCAACAGTGATTTACAATCAATTTCAAATCCTGTTGTGCAAATGGAATAGTTGTGCAAATGAAATATTCAATGAGAATATTTCATTCATTCAGATCTAGGATGTGTTATTTGAGCGTTCCCTTTATTTATTTATTTTTTGAGCAGTTTATATGCCCTAGGGCAGTGTTTCCCAACCTTGGCAACTTGAAGACAGCTGGACTTCAACTCCCAGAATTCATTCCTTCCTTCTGGGAGTTGAAGTCCAAATATCTTCCAGGTGCCAAGGTTGGGAAACACTGCCCTAGGGTCCCATTGACAAAAAGCCAGCAATGCTGCAAAAATACTACCAGCGAGTCTCAGGGTTCATTCAGCTGTTTGACACTGTTTTACGCTTAGCCCTCCCCCTCTTGCAGAATGGAGCCAAAAGCATAGAGCGAACTACAGGTTCCAGTATGCTTTTGCCTTTAGCATGCCGATGAACGGTCGGTGTGTAAGAGCGAACTATGCTTATTTGCTTTTGTTGGATCCTGAATCCATGTAACATTCGGATCACTGGTTGTTAAGTGCGAAATGAATGTACCGATGTTGCTTTCCAGTAATCATTTCCCTCTGTTCTGTTGCCAGCCCTCGATATAGGATATAGGATAGAAAACTTTTAAAGTTTTTTGGTGTTTTTTTTTTAAAAATTATAATTTATAATAAAAAAACTTTATACAGTAATAGGTTTTTTAATAATTATTTTTTTGGGGGTGAAATCTCTTCAGATACATGGCTGTCTTTTTCCTTTAAACCGATCTAATCACTTTAATAACTTAAATACACTTTGGCTCTATTTTGGCTTCCCCTGTAGTGTTACAGTCAAAGATAGTACAGTACAGTAGATCTTTCTCAGTGCTAAAACAAGATTTCATTAGACTCACAAATTGCTATGCCACATAGTACAGCTACAAGAGATCACTGATAAATGATCAATCAAGATTGGCAAATTCTCTTTATAATTTCTTAACACTGCAACATGTAGCCTCTGTATAACATCAGTAAATTTTAGGATACTTTTCTTACCGCATTTAGTAGCCATACTTAAAATTCATAGCCCTTATTAACAAGATGATTTGTGATGCTAATGAAGCTGTTTTCTAAACTCTTTTGTAATGTTTGAGCTGTTATAAAAATTGCTTTTCTGTTCATTTAGCACTTCAAATAATCTAGGCTAAATTACACATTGTCAGAAATTGATGCTGGGAATTGAGAAATTAAAGTGCCAAGATACAAGAGTCCTTTTGGAGAATGCTGATTTATTTTATTGATTGATTGATCAAATTTATGTAGCCAGGAAGTAACTGGGCTGCCTATCATTAATTATCTATCATCTCTGAGAAGGAAATTTCAACAAGGTGTTTTCCACTAATCCCAATTTAGCCAGTTTAGTAATTGATATATGCAACTGGGCTCCAAATTACATTCAGATTCAAATGTGTGGAAACAGTTTTTCAGAAATTCTAGTCATAAAATATTTATAATTGTATTGGTAAGAACTAGAATTCTCAATTGGATTTAGAAAAAAATGGAAAAACGACAGTTCACAATATATGGCTTTGATTCACAGGCCTTGTAATAACTATAGTTTTCAAGTGTAAGATTATGTTGAGTTATCTGCTATATAAAATAGACAATGCTATCATTTGAACACCCAGAAGCTATAGCAAATCTAACAGTGCCCCCAGTCTGCACAATTGATTGCACAACAGAGTGGAAGGAGATGGGCAACACATCCAGGGGTGGGCTATTGCCCGGACGGGGAGAGGACGGACACAGTGGGGTAGTGAAAATGGAGCTCCACCCCAGAGCACCCAATTTGCACTGAAAGATGTTGAAAGAAAATGCAGGGTGTTCTGCAGAAGCCATGCCCATATTGTGGTAGTAAAAAATTTGGTAGCCCTTCACTAAACACATCTATCAATCAATCCTAATCCGAGCAGATGATATGCCCAGTTCTGGGTCAAGTTGTTGATGAGTTATTGGATTTATTTGAAGTGAATCTTTGTACAATTTTTAACTCTGCCAAGATTCAAGATTGAACGTTTATAAGCTCTTTGGCACAGATATTGGTTTGGTTTAATGTGATAATCCAAAGAAAATAATTGTAATTATAATATAATGTGTCTTTCATTATCATTCAATAACCATTGTGAAGTCTAGCTCTAAAGATCTGAAATAAAATAAAATTTCTTGGAATTATATGGAACTTTGTGTGCACGATGAGTCAAATATTCAATTCCTAAAATGCAATATGAGCAAGTTAAATAGTCCCAAAAGCCATCTATTTTGCCTGAAGAATTCCACTTTTATAATTTGTATTTTCATTTGAGTATGGGAATTATAATCCAGGACAGGACAGGAAAAAGTCAACTCTGTTGGTTGGCCTTATTTACCTTGCATTTCTCTGATCTGCCTTTTTGGGATGTTTCATCCATAAAATAGCTCAGAGCCTCAATGGCTCATTGGACATTTCAGGAAGATGAAAGTCCTCAATATTTTTGAACAGGCTTCTACAATGGAGAATTCCCTTCATGTATGATGTGTCTTGGAGTTACAAGTCCAGTGCACATGGAGGCCACCAGATTGGGTACAGCTTCTCTAAAAAAAACCTAGGCTTTATATGACCTTAACTGTTTTATTAAATATGACATGGCGCCTATGCTTTGTTTTTATTGATTTATGTCATGTTCATTAGTTACTTGAAAGTGTACTCCTTTGTTGTAGATTGTGTAAGTCTACCAACACTGAGCAATACAGCAGAAAACCCATAAACACCAGGGGCAAATTTCAGATGGGCACTAGTAAGGCTAGCCAAACAGGGTTAGCAGCATGTTTAATGATAAGTCACTTTAATCCAGTACAGTGATACCTTGTCTTACAAACTTAATTGGTTCCGGGATGAGGTTCTTAAGGTGAAAAGTTTGTAAGATGAAACAATGTTTCCCATAGGAATCAATGGAAAAGCGATTAATGCGTGCAAGCCCAAAATTCACCCCTTTTGCCAGCCGAAGCACCTGTTTTTGCACTGCTGGGATTCCAGTGGCTCCCCTCCATAGGAAACCCCACCTCCGGACCTCTGTGTTTTTGCAATGCTGCAATTTCACTGAGAATCCCCTCGCTGGGAAACCCCACTTGTTGACTTCCGTTGCCAGTGATGTGCCCGCTTTTGCGCTGCTGGGATTCCCCTGCTGGGATTCCTTGCAGCATCACAAAAACACGGAAGTTCTGAGGTGGGGTTTCCCATGGAGGGGAGCCTCAGGTGAATCCCAGCAGCGTAAAAATGGGTGCTTCGCTGGCAACGGAAGTCCAGAGGCGGGGCATCCCAGCGGTGGCGGTGGGTTTGTAAGGTGAAAATAGTTTGTAAGAAGAGGCAAAAAAATCTTAAACCCCGGGTTTGTATCTCGAAAAGTTTGTATGACGAGGTGTTTGTAAGATGAGGTATCACTGTACTCCACACTCAACGTGTAGTCCTCAATGGAACTGCATCTACATGGAGGGACATATACAGTGAGGTACCCCATGGATCTGTTTTAAGGCCAGTACTCTTCAACATATTCATCAATGATGTGGATAAGGGTATAGATGAAGAACTCATCAAATTTTCGGACAACACCAAGCTAGCAGGAATAGCCAACACTCCAGAAGATAAGCTTAAGATATAGAAGGATCTTGATAGATTTGAATTTGGACATTATCTAACTAAATGAAATTCAAAGATGAAAAAAGTAAGGTTCTACATTTAGACAAGTAAAATAAAATGCACAGATATAGTATATGTGGTACCTTGTTCAACAGCAGTAACTGTGAGAGGGATCTTGGAGTCCTAGTGGACAATCACTTAAATATGAACCAGCAGAGCGCTACAGTGAGCAAAAAACCCAACATAGTTCTAGGCTGCATAAAGAGAGGGATAGAATCAAGATCATACAAAATGTTAATACCACTTTATAATGCCTTGGTAAGGCCACACTTGGAATATTGCATTCAGTTTTGGTCGCCACAATTTTTAAAAAATGTTGAGACTCTAGAAAGAGTGCAAAAAAGAGCAACAAAATGATTAGGGGACTGGAGGCCAAAACATACAAAGAATGGTTGCTGGAGCTGGGTATATCTAGTCTGATGAAAAGGACTAGGGGTGACATGATAGCAGTGTTCCAATATCTCAGAGGCTGTCACAAAGGAGAGAGTCAAGCTATTCTCCAAAGCCCTGACAGTAGGACAAGAAGCAATGGGTGGAAACTAATCAAGGAGAGAAGCAACTTAGAACTAAGGAGAAATTTTCTGATAACTAAAACAATCAATGGAACAACCTGCCTCCAGATGTTGTAAATGCTCCAACACTGGAAGTTTCAAATAAGCGATTTGTTAACTATTTGTCTGAAGCGGTGTAGGCTTTCCTGTCTAAGCAGGAGGTTGGACTAGAAGACCTCCAAGATCCCTTCCAGCTCTATTATTCTATTTTTTCTCTTCACAAATTCCATTTTATAACAAAACATATACGCCTTAAAATATATCAATAAGATATATATACATTTTCAATATTTCATAAACCAATATCTTATTTTGCACCTTTTTCAACTCTTATTCTTCAGTCTGACCCAACACTCCTCTCTCACAACCTTCATCCCCTTCCTACTTTCTTACTCCTTCCCTCCCCTTTCTCCTTCCCTCCATTCATCCTCTATTAACACTCTATATTTTCTACTTCTTTTCACTCCTCTAACTTCCCCTTCTACTTCCTCTTCCTCCCTCTAATACCGTTCCCTGAGTGTCTCCTATCCTCACTCAATTTATATTTGACAAACTGATATTATGTTCCTTATTTTCATACTTGCGGTGCCACTTCTCAAATTATTATTTTTGTTTCATTGCTATGTTTATAATTTCTACAACCTTGGCATATGTTACATGACTCTAATGTCACCTAATCCCCTAATTTTGTCTCCTGGGCCAACCACCAATTAATTCAATTTTTATTCTTAAAATATTGCTATAGCTTAATTTTTTTAACTATCATTTCTTGTGGAGCTCTATTATTCTATTTTATTCTTTTCTTTTCTATTCTATTCTATTGTTTGTTTGTTTTTGTCAAGTACATATTGGTAGTATACAAAGATATAACAATGTTTATATGCATGATACTAATAAGAGAGGAAACAATAGTATAGGGGACAGAAAGCATGCTGGTGCACTTATGCACGCCTCTTACTGATATCTTAGCAATCAAGTCAACAGTGAATAGTCTAAGGGTAAAGTTTTGGGGGTTAGATGATGATACTACAGAGTCAGGTAGTGAATTCCATACATTAACTACTCGGTTATGAAAATCATATTTCCTGCAGTCAAGTTTGGTGCAGTTTACTTTAAGTTTGTATCTGTTATGTGCTCATGTGTTGTTGTGTGTGAAGCTGAAGTAGTTGTTGACAGGAAGGACGTTGTAGTAGATGATTTTATGGGCTATACTTAGGTCGTGTTTTAGCTGACATCGATCTAAGCTTTCTAAACCTAGGATTGTAAATCTAGTTGCGTAGGGTATTCTGTTGGGAGTAGAGGAATGGAGGGCTCTTCTAGTAAAGTATTTCTGGACATTTTCTAGAGTGTTTCTGTCCAAAATGTGATGCGGGTTCCAGATAGATGAGCTGTATTTAAGGATTGGTCTGACAAAAGTTTTGTATGCTCTGGCTAGTATGAGATTACCGGAGCAGAAGCTATGTAGGATTAGGTTAACAACTCTTGAAGCCTTTTTGGCGATGTCCTTGCAGTGGGCTTTGACACTTAGGCCATTTAATATTTATTTATTTTATTTATTTATTTTGTCCATTTCCTGAGTGGCTCCTATCCTCACTCAATTTATATTTGACCGACTGATATTATGTTCCTTATTTTCATACTAGCCTTTCATACTAGCCTTGGAATATGAGTATTCTAAGGTCCTTAGCGAGTGAGGGTTGTCTGCAAGGTCTTGTTTATTCAGCCTGTATTTGGTGATCTATTTGCCAATGTGTAGGACAGAGCATTTGTTGGTTGAGATTTGGTCCGGAGAGAGACAAAGGCAGCTGAGAATCGGGGCGAGGGAACTTAAATGCCGCCTTCTCTCCAAACAACCCCTCAGGCCTGCTGCGGTTTGCGCAGGGCGGGGCGGCTGACTGGCCTCGGATTTCTCCTTGCCTTTGGGCGAGGAGGAGGAGGAGGCGACCGACGAGGCGGGCGGCAGAAGCCGGCCTCGGTCACGTGGTGCCGGCGCAGAGGAGCAGCTTCTGCCGCCTGCAATTTTCCGCCGGCTGCTCATCGCGCGGCTTTTTCTGGGGATGCTCCCCAGACGCGGCTTTGTGGTAGCAGACTCTGGCCGAAGTTGCCGACGTCTTGCGTCGCTTCGCCTTTGCCGTGCGGCTCAGGTGACTCTTCTGCCCAGCAGCGATGTAAGGCAAGCCCGGCGCTCGCTCCCTCGCTCGCTTTGAGGAACCAGCTTCACCTGCTAGGGCTGAAGTAGGAGTTTTTTTAAAAAAGGCCCTCCCCTGCCCGGCTCTAGGAGTTCAAGGGGCGGCCTTTCTTTTGGGAAGGTGAGTCTGGGGTCGGCGGCTGCTTCTGTCCTTCCCTGGGATGGCGGGAGGAAGGGGCTTCCTGAGCGCAGAGAGAGGCGAAAAAAATGGGGCTGCTTCGGATGGGATCTGCCTCTGAATTATGGAACTAAGCCATCGAGAGGGTCTGACCGTGTTTTAAGGCAGACCCTTCCCGGCGACGAAGCTTGCTTTTTTGTGGTGGCCCCGATAATCTTTCGACGAAGGACCAATAAAGGACGAAGCGGTAAAATTCCAGGACTGAGAGCTGTGGCTGGAAGGAGGAAGAAAGCAACGTATTGAACTGAATTGAATTTTTCTAAACCTTTCTGCTGAACTAAAAAACCTCTTCTCCCTCTTGATTGGGTGATTTTTTGAGTTTTTTTAAAATAATAATAAGAATAATTTAATATTTATTTAATATCACATTTGTTCATTTTTCTCAAAAGAGATGCTTTATTTGGGACAAACTCTTAAGTTTGCATCCTCCCACTTTTGCTGCTATGTGAAGGGAATGATTTTTCTAAAATTGCATGCTGATTGATTGATTTGACTGACTGACTGACTGACTTTTTATGGTTTGGGTTTTTTTATTTTTATTTATTTATTTATTATTTAGATTTGTATGCCGCCCCTCTCCACAGACTTGATTATAAATTATAATAAGATTATAATTTAAATTAACTGGATTTGGGACGTTATATATTGTTTCATTATGTGTTGTAAGCCACCCTGAGTCTTTGGGGAGGGGTGGCATAAAAGTCCAATTAATAAATAAGAAATAAATAATATGATGCCCAACTCCTGAAGGACTCTGGGCGTAAATGCATATGCCATCTAAACATGAAGGTGGCATCCTTTTTTCCTTCAGAAATTATACTTTCACTCCGATAGCAATGTGTATAGAAGCGATCGACTGTTAAAAACTAATTTAATTCATCAGTGGAAGTCTATGTTGACTTAATGGAAATATTCATTATTCTAATTAAGGTTAAGTTCTTAGATAGATGGGCATTGCTTTCGATTCCTCCTTAGATAAATGAACATTTAAAAAAGTTTCTTCAATTGGAAGTCTTTTGGATTTGGGGAAGTTTTCTGCAGTCTGCAGAGAGGGGCAGCATACAAATTTAATAAATAATAATAATAAATATTAATAATAATAATCAAATCCCTTCCTTCCCATTCAAATAAATTATATGAAAGTTATATGAATGTGTTGCTGTCGTATGTTTTATTGTGGAGGTAATATTAAATCTATATGCCCTTTCTTTGTACAGTAGATTTCTTTTTAGGTAAATGGTGTTAAGTTTCTTCAACTGGACAACTTAGAGAGTTCTTAAATTAAAAAAAACTCTGGATGATGCTAAAATATGTTCCTTCCATTCAGATTAAAATTGCTATGGAATTATTGTTGCCTTATGTTACATTATAGAGGTAATGTTAATTTTATATGTCCTTTCTTTGAAATCATTTTAATGAATGACACTATGTTATTGGTTATGCAGATGAATCATGGCTATTTATCATTCCCACAAACATGATGATGCTGAATAACTACAAAGAAAAAAAATCCACATCTTTCTGGAGGCTTATTTTTTATTTGAAGGATAGTTGAATAATTTTCAAAATTGTCGAAAAAGTTAAAATACTGTACTTGCATATCTAAGTGAATGAACAAAAGCTTTCTAGAACTTTGTTTTTAACTTCAACTGAGTGGTGCAAGTTAATCATAGTCCCTTTTTCAAATTCATCTGGCTTTTTAATTTTAGCTTGGAACAGTTCAGTTTTTTGAAATGGATTTTAGTTATAGGGTATGATATAATAATCATCAGTGGCTAGTATTGAGACAGTGTCAGAAATTTAGATTCTGCTTCTATGAGACACTCGTATAGTAGTGTTGGCAAACCATAGATGGCCAGCTAAATCTACCACTCTAATTTAATTTATAAACCTACTCTGAACTTCCTAAACACAAATCTAATAAATACATGAAAAATATACTAATTGTATTGAATTGAAAAATCTGGCCAACTAAATCAAAATTTCAACAAATCTTGTCTAGTTGAACAGTGGAGTAGGGCGTACTGTATTTAGCACTTAGAAACACTTGGTCTGTGAGGGATCTCATGTTTAGACTAGCTGAAAAAAAATCCTAGAAGGCAATGGCAAGACCATTTCCATATTGTAGCCAGGGGTGGGCTACTGCCCGGACTGGGAGGGGGGGAGATGCAGTGGGGTAGCAAAAATGGAGCTCCATCCCAGAGCATCCAATTTGCACTGAAAGATGATGAAAGAAAATGCAGGGAGTCCTGCATAAACAACGCCCACAGTGTGGTAGTAAAAAGTTTGATAGCCCTTCACTGATTGTAGCCCTCCACCCCCGCAAAAAAACCCACTTTATGAATCTACCTATGTTGTCATCAGGAATAAAATTCAACTCAAGGATTTGATTACCGGTACATTATTGCCTTCCCGTTCTTTGAAGATTTTTCTGAATTCTGATTATTTTATTTATTTATTTATTTATTTTATTTTATTTTATTTATCTTACAAATATAGTATTGTATTGTAGTATGTTTAACATAATATAAGTATAAAGTAGAGATAGAAAAGATTAAGAGACATTAGGACAGGAACGGTAGGCACTTATGCACTCTTAGAAAAGGGGAGAAGTCTATTGTAGATAATGTAAGGTTGAAGATTTTGGGATTGGGGGAAGAAACAACAGAGTCCGGTAGTGAATTCCAGGCCACTCTATTGCTGAAATTGTATTTTCTGCAGTCTAGTTTGGAGCGATTTGCATTTAGTTTTTATCTATTGCATGCTCCTGCGTTGTTGTTCTTAAAGGTGAAGTAGTTGCCAACGGAGTACATTGTGATGTATGATTTTATGAGCAACAGTTAAATCAGTTCGGAGGCGGCGTATTACTTTCAAATGATGATACCAAAAATGGACTGTATATTCACTAATTAACTCTATGCATACATTTACTTCCTCTGGCTCTGATTTGGCAATTGAAGTCAATAAAGAGAATGTTTAGCATTATATTTGATAAGTTAACTGCAACATTTATATAAATAATTTGGTTTTGCATGGGTTTTACTGTATCTTGTGAGATTATGAGCATCTCTATTGGGTTGGCAGTATTACAGGATCGATATGACATTAATAATCCTGTGGAATAGACAGTCACCTTGTACAAATATGATAGGTCCCACAAAACAATTTATATATGAAAATATTTTTGTACTGCTTTAAAATGAGCACAACATTATGTCCCATTTAAATGCCAGTGTCAAATGAGATAACAATGATTTTCCTCCCATTTATCTTAATATATCAACTGTGCGTTGGTGCTTTTTGAAACAGAAAGAGATGAATTGAGGAATCTGCCACATATAATATAGATCCTGGACCAGGGAAGAGGAGGGAAAGATAAGGGAAGTGAGCTACTGCTTTATAGATTAGCTTCTTTGTCCTTCGTATGCACAGGAATCTGTTCCCCAAATATTGCTTCTTTTGTTTTTCATAGCAATACCAGTAATGCAATTATATTTCTTGAGTATCATACAATTCTCAATAATAAATTCTTTGAATTTAGTTAACCTGGTTTTCTGGTATCTTCGGTATTGAAGATGTTGATAATATCTTGTCTTCATTCTCACAGTGGATCTACTTCCTATCTATTGTCTTTCTACCCAGACATGAATGGGAGAAAGCTCCATTTTTCAGATGAGAGACCTGCCTCTGAGCACACTTATTTTGGAATGGAGCTACACCTGCTTTTAACATTGTTGTTGTCCTCTACCAACAATTTGTAATACATTAAGGCCAATGTTGCAAATACAGAACTAAATAATTCACATGCCTTCTGTGGAACTAGAGGGTTATTAGAACTAGAAGGAAGTTTAAGCAGATTCTGTGACATTTGTACTCTTAAGAGCAAACAGAATATATTGTAATTTCTAGGGTTCCTAATACTAAAAAGCCCAGGAAGTTTATGGAACTCCCTCAATGTGCTAAAGTTTCTTAGCTCACAGCATTTCAAGGAATTGGATTTAAAAATTGGTTCTGTGCTTTTCTCTGAAAGGGTGATTTGTATGACGGTAAGACATAGAATGAAGTTCCATATAATACACATGTCTTAAAGAACCCACAGTCATTCATTATTGGACTTCTAGACCATTCAGAAGCCGTGATTCTCAGCCATTTTATGATGGCGCAGAAATCAAGCAAGAGTCAAGGATAAATGTGCACGTAAGAGAGGGGGAGGATGGGAGAAATGTGGAAGATTTTTTTGAGAAATAACTCTTGAAACAATATCCTGTAAAATCTTAACAGGAAAACTGATAAACAAAATAATGTGTTTATGGAAAAAACCTCCTTATGTTTGGTTCCAAAAATAGTGCTTTCTATGATAGGAACATGAGAACTGTGGGAGAACTCATTTTTCTTCACTGTTAATATCTTTTTCACTGCTGTGATTAGTTGATGAAATAACATCGATGAGCTATAAGTTGGCATGGAAGGTGCTGTAATACTTGTAGTTTGGAGTTTAAACTCTCATTGTTAAAGGAGACAATCACACCTTGAGTTTTAGATATGCTCACAAATACATGCTTAGCATTTTTGGTTAATCATTCCAATATTGCTAATGTTTTTTTCTGTTCCAGCAATGGAAAATCCTGAAGTGCTTGTAGGCAGCTGCAGTACTCAGGATGATGAACATTTATACAGCGTAAAACATCATGCATCAATGTGCCAGCTTCTGGAAGATCAGTTAAGAAGAAAACTTAAATTTTTCTTTATGAATCCCTGTGAAAAATTCTGGGGCCGAGGAAGGAAACCGTGGAAGCTGGGCATACAAATTCTGAAAATAGCTATGGTCACTATCCAGGTGAGATACACAGCTGCAGTACAATTATTACTTACACATTTTTAGCTACTGCTATATAAATTCAAGAAATTATAACCAGTTGAGTGACAACCTCTGATTTACTGCTTCTTTAGAGACTTGTGCTTTTAGAACCATCTGTACGGTTGGTATTTGAAACTTTCAGACCTTAATACAGGCAGTCCTCGACTTATAACCATTTGTTTAGCAACTGTCTAAAGTTACAAGGGCATGGTCATGTGATTAGAATTTGGGCGCTTGACAGCCAGCATATACTAATGATGGTTGCAGCATCCTAGAAACATGTGACCTGCATTTGCAATCTTCCCAGTTGGCTTCCAACAAGCAAAGTCAATAGGGAAAGCTGGGTTTATTTAGCAACCGCATAATTCAATCAATTACTGCAGTGATTCATTTAAAAACCATGCGCCCCCCCCCCCCCCACATATTTAAAAATAAAATCAGGTACAACTCATGTAATAATTGCCTTGCTTAGCAACAGAAATGTTGGTCATAATTGTGATTCTAAATCAAGGACCATCTGTAAGTATTGAAATGACCTGTGTTCTTACACACTGAATATTTTGGAAGAAAATATTTTTGTCAAGTATTTAGTATTGACAAATTTAATAATATATGTATCTTCATCATATGTTCTCCATCTGTGTTGCAAAAGAACTTTCATAAGTGCCAGCTAACATAGCTATCTCGTTTAGGAATTATAGAACTTTTAGTCCAAATATTTGATGGATGCTGGATTGGGGTAATGAACAGAATAGGCTATTAGTCAAGTGGAGACAATGAACAATATCAAGATTATAGTTGCAGTTTCATTTTATTATTATATATGTCACTCTTCAGCCTTCTACTAATTAAATGCTCATTGTTCACCAACTATAAGGAAATCTGTGTGTTCAGAATATAGTATGAAAATGTCCAATATGAACTATACTAATATTATATTATGTTTTTATTAGCAAAACAGATCCAAGATCAAAAAGAATAAAATAGTCATGATATTGAACTGGGCTAAATTATAAGTGTAACATAGTTACATAAATATAGGAGGAGTCTTTGACCACTGAATGAAAATAAAAGTTGTAAATCGGAGGGATGGTACCCAGCTCTTTTTTCCTATATGTTCAATTCCTGATTTATTTACCTTTCACACTCTCAGGGTAAAATGAAACTACCAAGAGAATGAGTAGGGAATGGTGGTAGAACTACTGTATTTTTCGGAATATACAGATAAGAGGCATCTTTTTCCTCCCTAAAAGAGGCTGAACATTTGGGTGTGACTTATACTTTGAATGTTACTTTTTCAAAGTTTTTTCCCCCAGCCCTAGCAAGGTGCTGACAATCTTCTCTGCTTCCTATGCCCTCCGAAGAAGGTTTTTTCCAGCCCCAAGTCTTTGCAGGCTTGCTTTCATTCCTACCCCCTCTGAAAAAGGCTTTTTCAGCCCTAACCAGAGGATAAAATAATGTGTTCGAGCTGAACTGACTAAGAACACTAACCAGATGAATACCTGATAGGTAGATTCCCCCCTCTATTTTACTCCCCCGAAACTAAGGTGCGTCTTATACTCCAGTGTGTCTTATACTCTGAAAGATACGGTAGCTACGAATGCTCCATCAATTAAAAAATGTAATGTACTTGTGGTCAGAATGGACTTTTTGAGTATTTTAGCTGAAGAATTCCCTTTCTATTGATATTTTCAGCTTGTAGTTTTTGGTTTAAGCAATCAAATGGTGGTTACATTTAAAGAAGAAAACACGGTATCCTTTAAGCATCTATTCCTGAAAGGCTATATGGACAGCATGGATGACACCTATGCAGTGTACACGCAAACAGAGGTCTATGACCAGATCTCTTTTGCAATAAACCAGGTAATATTTATCTATCTATCTATCTATCTATCTATCTATCTATCTATCTATCTATCCATCCATCCATCCATCCATCCATCCATCCATCCATCCATCCATGCATCCATCTATCTATCTATCTATCTATCTATCTATCTATCTATCTATCTATCTATCTATCTATCTATCTATCGGCTGTATGTTCCAGCATAAGTCTGGAATGACTCAAGCAATTATAAACAAGCTTGGTACACAGATGATTTACCCTCTGGAAAGAAATACTGTGGGAGTAAGACACCCTAGTACCCCTTAGTGTGTGTTTGTGTTCCAGCATAACTCTGAAACATCTGGGCCATTAATGAGAGCGAGTGCAGCGTCCTAGAGTGGACATTGTCTATGATTCACTTCTGTCACAGCTTCCTCTAGAAAGCCAGCCATGACATTTGCCCTCCACTGGGCCAATGGGAAAGCACTTGATATTCCCTTCTCTTGACAGAAGGTGGCCCAAAGTGCCATGATTGTAGAAAGGGTGGGAAAGAGGAGTGCGTTGGAGGGGGGAGGGACAGGGCAGGGGTGATGGGCATGGGAGTAGGGGGAAGAAAGGCCCCTCTCAATGACTCCTTGTTAGAGGCAGATGACGCCCCCTGGTGGATTTGGGGCAAAGTGCCAAGATTGTAGAAAGCGGAAAGAAGATCACATGGGAGGGGGAGGGCAGGGGTAATAGGCATGGGAGTAGGGGGCAAAAGACCCTTCTCAATGGCTCCCTGTCAGACAAATGCTTTGAGGTCTATAAATACCCGTGTAGCGCTGGGTTTTCAGCTAGTATTTTATAAAATATTGTACACTGAACCTAAACTAAGCTTGAAAAAGCCAAGTCAGTATATGTAAACAGATATGAATGGAAGGAAAATCACATTGGTTTCCTATACCATAGAGCTTGCATTGGCTCTAATGAGGCAAGAGATGCAGACCTTTTAATTCCATAGTAACCTCATGAGATAAAGGTAACACAGGCAATTGGCCCATAAAAATGAGGTTTTCTATGACTGAATCCATTTCACCGAGTTTTATTTGAAGCTTAGTCTTTGTAATTCTATTCATGAGATCAATAAATCTGAAAAGCAGTATGTTCCATCGCAGACATTCTCTTGCGTCTCCAATTAGTTCAGTTTTAATTATCGGGCAGCTCCATTAATTGGTTGTACCTTGTCGCTTAGTTCTTACAGCTGCGTGCTAATTCGGTTGGAAATCACGCCTACGAAAAGAAAGGATCAGAAGAGACGCCCATGGCAATATGTCAGTACTTCTACAAGAGAGGAATTATCAGCCTTGGAAATGACACTTTCGATATTGACCCAGAAATTGAAACTGGTGATATACTGAACTATTCAAATCAGATAGATTGTTTCTGTGTGTGAGAGAGAAAGGAGAATGAGAGTGGGGTGGGCGGAGGTCAGAAAGAGAGACAACTTGAGCAAAGTCATAGTGTTTAAAAGCAAACACATAGTAATTTCCACTATCATTACAATATAATGGGTAGACACTTCAGATGTTTTATTTGTACAGGAAGAAATTCAACTACTGCAGATAGTCCTCACTTAGCAATTGCTTCATTCAGTAACAGTTCAGAGTTACGACAACAGTGAAAAGGTATATTTAAGACCAATCCCTGAACTTGCAGCTATTGCAACATCCATTGTCAGAAGTCAGAAAAGTCACATGCCATTTTGCTTAACAACCTGAGGTGATTTGGTTAATGACTGCAGTGGAACTGTCATGGGATGTTTCACTTTATGACTATATCACTTAGTAACTGTGATTAGTAAGTGAGGACTACTTGTACATTAGAGTCTTGTTTAAGTCATGAAAACTGCAGTAGTGGTGCTTCATTTAATTCCTTGCCCCATTTCACTCGAATGATGTCAGCTTCCGTCAGACCTAATATATTCCATATACAGTAGATGTACATTGTTTATATCTATGGAGATTCTCAGTCATCCAGGTTATGGTTGTCCTGAAGGTGCTTTTTCAAGAAGTAACTGGACTTTCTGGTTTTTCTTTGAAGATGTTTTGCTTCTCATCCAATAAGCTTGTTCAACTCTGAGCTGAAGAAGCTTCATGGATGAGAAACAGAACATCTTGAAAGAAAAACCAGAAAGTCCAGGTGCCTCTTGAAAAAGCACCTTTAGGGTGTACGTGGTTTAGTTTCCAAGTGGCCTGATACCCTGCTGATAAAAATGGCTGACTCATAGCCCAGTGTGTTGACTTTATTGTATCTGAAGCAGGTTCTTCATACTGGTAATTATTGAACAGAGTTAAGGGTGCATCTACTTGGAAGATACTATAGTATAATCAAAATTGAAGCAATTGATGTCCCTCATCCACAAAAGTGTCTTGCCAACTCAACATTGCAAACATCACCAACACTAATTGGTGATTCAGGTTCATGGTGAACTTTACTATTAGGAAAAGTGAGGCAGTGCCCTCAGACTGTAGACATGTGATAGAAAGCATTAGTAACCTGTTGGATGACATAAATGTTTGCTGTGTGGATTATTTTGCGCTCTTACTTTTGCCCTGAAGTATTGAAGAAAATGTCACCTTACAATGCGCTTACAAATCCAGTTAGCTTACCTGCCTGAGCCATTCATGTTTATGTGCTTTAGGCAAATACCGAAATATATTGGCTGACTCTACTGGCCTCTGAAACTTTGTGAATAAATTTGAGTGGACAGTCTTAACTGTTCAACATGAACATTGATTACTGAACATATAGAATTATTGGTAGTGTCTGTTATGAGAATTCAGAAGCATTGTGACTTATTTTTGGAGTTTGGAAATAGTGACATAAATAATAATCTCTTAGCGAACTAATATAGTAAACATATGTGCACAACATTTCCAAACAATACCAAAAGCTGAATTCTGTAAGGATATCTTAGCTTAAACCTCTTGGGTATGAAAGATATTAAAGGACTGTTGAAAGATTGAGGGTCTTTTCTTGATATATGTATGCAATTACATGAACCAATGTGTAACATATACAAATAATTACACTACAAGAACTTTCTGAATTACTGTTTCTTCATTTTATTCAGATGGAAGTAATTCATAACTGCATTGAAACATCATTCTACAGTCATAAGTAGAAGTGCCTGTAACCATAGAAATTAGGGTATTAGGGTACTGATCTGTGGATCAAGTATAAAATTTCCTTTTTGGGTTTATTTTTAACAAGCAGATATTTTCAGGGATTCTTTATCAAATAAGAATTCCCATAAGGCAGAAGTTCAGTAAATATATGCATTAAATTAATGAAAAAACATAGCTGCTTTTTTCTTGCAAGTATGAAGAAAGATTTTACATCTCGCATTATTTAGATAAGACTACTAGTGACCAGATTGGATTTAATTTCCTTATTACTGATTGTCTGACTTCCTCATCTTATTAAATATTGAGTATTTTCTATATGCCGTAAAGCATCTGTCTTCCCACAGAGTGTCTTTATGTGGAGCCAATACTACCTCTGGAAAATGGGACACTGAGGAAGACTCCTTTCAATTTTACTTTGGACTTCCAGAGGTGAGGAGAAATAAAAGTTGCTGGCATTCTTGAATATTTTTGGTAATGGTGAAATAAAGCTCCGGTCTCTGTTCTAGACTTGTAACTCTGACACTCACGTTCAAACTGAAGGCCATTAATCTCCAGACCGTTCGACAACATGTACTCCCAGACTGCTATGATTTCACACTAACAGTAAGTACAGAGGTGGAGTCCTTGGAACTTTCTGAGCTTGGTTGTTTATGTACAGATGAAGACTTGTAATTAGTCATTTTCTGAAGGGCAGGTTTGGGATGGGAGAAATGGGCCTAGATTGTGTTAGCTTCTTCTTAAAGTGGACTACAGTAGTCCCTCACCTATCGCTGGTGTTACGTTCCAGACCTGGCCGCGATAGGTGAAATCCGCGATGGGGAATTTATCGACTGATAGTACTTATTTAAGTATTTATATGGTAATTGTTTTGTAAGTTTTCATTGTTTTAAGTGTTTATAAACCCTTCCCACACAGTATTTATTTTAGATACAGTATTTAAATACAGTATTTACAATTTTAGATATATTTTTTTTTTGAAAAACCTGCCGATTGAGTTTGGTTGGCTGTTTAAATCTGCCGATCGCCTTCCTCAGAAACCCGCGATGAAGTGAAGCCACAGTAGGTGAAGGCCGGTATAGCGAGGGACTACTGTATTGCAGTATATACATTAGCAACTTAGAAGTAGAGAATAAAGTGAAATGATAACACTGAAGCTAATCAAGAGGCAGGCACCAATGATTTATTGGTATCAGAGATTTGCCTGCCCACAGCTGCAAATACCCATTTGGTAAATCAGCTATTCTTTGTGTGTGTGTGTGTGTGTGTGTGTGTGTGTGTCCTACAATTCACATTAATTCTCGCGGTAACTCACCTACTCTTATTTTAGTTAAGTTCAAAACATAATTCTGTATAGTATTAGCTTTTTGACAATAATATTAACAATAATATTAATACTTTTATTATGCGTGTAACTATATTGTAATTGTACATTTTAAAATTTGTTTCTATTTATTTTTGGTTGACTGTGGCTGGCGATCAACTTGAATACTCCTCAGATGGAAAAGTGCAATAAAACCCAAATAGTGATAAGAATAGCAATATTTCTGAAACAATATTAAAAAGATGAAGACATTGGGTCATGTTCTCTTGTTAAGTTTTGTTCGAGGATTATTCAGATATAGTCTTCCTTTATTCTATTTCTCCACCTTATTTTTAAACTGCTTAGATTTGGGGGAGAATGGTACACTGACAGAACTAAACTATCTCCAAGCATTTTCTGTTTTCTACAAAACATGCTTTTTATATGCCATCACTGCTTCAAAGTTATACTTCAAGCTAACTATAAGACTTTATGGCTTTTTTGAGAAGAATAGTAGATAGATAAATAGATGGATGGATGGAAGGTAGGTAGATAGATAGATATAGATTGTGATTTTATTACCAAGCATTAGGTATAAACTATTCAGATTCTATCTGAACTAACGAGTGTTTAGAAATAAGAATAATAGCATCTTTTGTATCTCCACAATATCTACAGATACTCTTTGATAACAAAACTCATAGTGGAAGAATTAAAATAAGCCTAGACAATGATATTGCCATCAAGGAATGTAAAGACTGGCATGTTTCTGGATCAAGTAAGCTTAAAAAACATACTTTTGTTATTACTTATTTAGTGCTTATTAGGTTTTATTGAAGGCCTAGTGATGCATGAAGTTAAATATAGTATTTGCTATGATCTGTAGTAACTATATTTTTAAAAGTATGTTTGTCAACTGAGCACGCAATTTGAATATGTGTGTTACATCATTTCACCTATAGTTCTTAAAAAAGTCTCTTTCTATATGGTTAATATTTACATTACTGGCGAAATTCAAAATTTTTCCCTACCAGTTTGGTGGGTGAGGTTTGGTGGGCGTGGCAAGGAAGGATACTGCAAAATCTTCATTCCCACCCCACTCTGGGGCCAGCCAGAGATGGTATTTGCCGGTTCTCCTAATTAGTCAAAATTTCTGCTACTGGTTCTCCAGAATCTGTCAGAACCTGCTGAATTTCACTTCTGATTTACAGTATATTAGAAGGGAATTCCCCACAATGGGAAATTTGCCCCAAGTGCAAATAACTATATAACTTGAGGGAGGAGGGGTCCTCTTTAGACTACCAAAAGTGTGAAGCATTCATTCTTTTTGATGGCTTTGAATCCTTTAATTATCCACCTCTCCCTGTATTGAAAAATTAAGTAAGATGGAGGCCTCTTCTCCATTATTAGCACTCTCTCAAGGCAATTTCACGAAGAAAATTTCCCCTCAGAAACAAATGAGTATGTGTTCTATGAGTGTATCAGGTTAACTATTATGCATAGACAAGTAAATCAATCTTTTTTTCCCAGTACAGAAGAATACCCATTATATGATGATCTTTGATGGTTTTGTCATACTGACATGTCTTGCATCACTGATTCTCTGCACACGATCTGTAATTAAAGGAATTTATCTACAAAGGGTAAGCTTATGTTTGTCAGTATCTCTTAATAAATTTAATTGCAGCTTTTCAATAGCAATTTCTCTTTTCTTGCCCTCTCACGTATCCTAGGAATTTGTGACTTTTTCCAACATCACTATAAGAAAGAAGTATCTTTCTCTGATCTAGTGAAATTTGTCAATGGATGGTATATCATGATCATCGTTAGTGACCTTCTTACCATAGTTGGTTCTACATTAAAGATGGAGATACAAGCTAAGTTAAGTGACTTGAATGCTGATTAGATGGCCTGTGTTCCAGTTTTGGAAGTCCCAATTGAAATCTTATTGACCAACCTGAATTTTGTTATTTTTATAGTTCACTTGAGTCTTCAACTGGGGAAAATGGTCACATTGAGAAAACTGCTGCTCCAGAGAAGGCATTTTTCTAGCTGTATATTTTACCTATCCATGGTAATATCATTAGAAATTAGAAATGAGCAGTATCTGTGCATATCATCAAAAGTCTATTAATTTGCTGTGCAATGCATTTGTGCTCTTTGTCCACCAGGAAACAGCCCTGACATTTTTAGCCCATTTCTTTTTAATGGAATAAGGTTTACTCACCTCCCAAGAACGGTCTCCTAATCTACGTAGCAGAACTTTATGTCTCCCATCTCAGTGTCAAAAGAAAAGAAAATATGGTATCCCCAAGAGTTAAAATGAATATACAGTGGTACCTCGAGATACGAGTTTAATTCGTTCCGGACCTGGGCTCTTAAGTCGAGCAGCTCTTATCTCGAACGACTTTTCCCCATAGGAATTAATGTAAATAATTTTAATTGGTTCCAGCCCTCAAAAAACTCACAAAGTTAGTCTAAATTATGCAGAAAGACATGTTTTTAATGAAGAAATGTACATGTACATATAAATGAATAATGAAGTTTCTTTCACTTAACTTGTAAACTTTCTTAAACTTTTAAATTTACATATGTTCAACTTCTCTGCCACCCAATCCTGTAGGACAGAGGTCCCCAACCCTTTTTGCACCAGGGACCGGCTTTAAGCGATCAAGAGAGGAATGGGTGAATGAATGGACGGAGGGTGGGAAGGAAGGAAGGAAAGAGGGAAGGGACAGGAACAGAGGAAGGAAGCAAGGAAACTTATGAAAGGGGAGAGAAAGAGAGGAATGAGTGAAGGGAGGGAGGGAGGGAAGAAGGTGGGAAGGAGAAAGAAAAGAAGAAATAGAGGAAGGGAAGGTAAAAGAGAGAAAGAAAAAGAGCAAGCAAGAAAGCAAGCAAGCTAGCAAGCAAGCAAGCAAGAAAGAAAGAAAGAAAGAAAGAAAGAAAGAAAGAAAGGGGGAAGGGACAGGAACAGAGGAAGGAAGCAAGGAAACTTATGAAAGGGGAGAGTAAGAGAGGAATGAGTGAAGGGAGGGAGGGAGGGAAGAAGGTGGGAAGGAGAAAGAAAAGAAGAAATAGAGGAAGGGAAGGTAAAAGAGAGAAAGAAAAAGAGCAAGAAAGAAAGAAAGAAAGAAAGAAAGAAAGAGGGAAGGGACAAGAACAGAGGAAGGAAGCAAGGAAACTTATGAAAGGGGAGAGTAAGAGAGGAATGAGTGAAGGGAGGGAGGGAGGGAAGAAGGTGGGAAGGAGAAAGAAAAGAAATAGAGGAAGGGAAGGTAAAAGAGAGAAAGAAAAAGAGCAAGAAAGAAAGCAAAAAGAAAGAAAGAAAGGCAACTTCAAAGAAAGGCTCACTGAGCATCTCTCACTCTCTCTCTCTTTCTATCTCTCTCTTTCTCTCTCTCCCCCCTCTCTCTTTCTCTTTCTCTCCCCCTCCTGGACTCCCGGATCGCTCGCTTCTCAGGCCAGCAAGCCGGCTGCCCGGAAAAGAATCGCGCCTTTTCAATGCCCTTCCCTGTGCTTCGGAAGCCGCCGAACGCCGTCAGAGGGGCACATCAGCGGTTTCCGAAGCACAGGGAAGGGCTTAAGCTGCCGCCTTTTCCCTTCCCCGTGGGAGCAAACATGCTTTGCACCTTCCTAACTCCCTCCCCCCCAGCCAAACCCCCAAAGCATGTTTGCTGCCACACGATTTAGCCAGGACAGGAGCGAAGTAACGTGGAGGATTGGGGAGCTGATTGCAACTCCCCTCCCGTGGCTGCTGTTGAGGCGCTGCCTCCTCCCGCCCCCGCTTGGCAATCAGCCCGGCGGCATTGCTGGCGTTCCAGGCGAGCCGCCCGGCATAAGCAGCGATTTCGTGCCTCAGGCCGGGCAGACAAGAGGTCTGGCGCTCCCACGTGGAAGGGAAAAGGCGGCGGCTTAAGCGGGGCGCGGGAGGAGCCAGCGCCGCACCGGACCCCTCAGGCTGCTCCGCCCGGGATGGGGATCCTCCGGAGGGGCTCATGGGAAGGGCTTAAGCCGCCGCCTTTTCCCTTCCCCGTGGGAGCGCCAGACCTCTTGTCTGCCCGGCCCGAGGCACGAAACCACTGCTTATGCCGGGCGGCTCGCCTGGAACGCCAGCAATGCCGCCCGGCCGATTGCCGAGCGGGGCGGGAGGAGGCTGCGCCGCACCGGACCCCTCAGGCCGCTCCGCCCGGGTTGAACCCCATCCCGGGCGGAGTGGCCTGAGGGGTCCGGTGCAGCGCTGCCTCCTCCCGCGCCCCGCCCCCGCTCGGCAATCGGCCCGGCGGCATTGCTGGCGTTCCAGGCGAGCCGCCCAGCATAAACAGCGGTTTCGTGCCTCGGGCCGGGCAGACAAGAGGTCTGGCGCTCCCACGGGGAAGGGAAAAGGCGGCGGTTTAAGCCCTTCCCTGTGCTTCGGAAGCTGCCGAACACGGGGCGCGTCAGCGGCGGGAGCCGGACCTGGCCGCCACCCCCCCCAGCAGAAGCCAAGCCCCCCCCAGCCGAGCCTGGTGAGAAGCTCGCCCCCAACCCCCGAGATCGAGCGCACGAAGAGGCATCTCTCGCCTTCTGCCGCTGGCCGCCCGCTCTCTTTCGCCCAGCGCTGCTTTGGAAGGCGCGACGGGAAGAAGGACAGCGGCACGGCGGGTGGCCAGTGGCAGAAGGCGAGAGGTGGCTCTTCGATGTGCGCGGACCCCCCCCACCCCCCAGCAGAAGCCAACCCAGAGTGGGGCGGCAGGGGAGGCGACCGCCTCTCCGCTCGCCAAGTGCCACTCACCAAGTGCCTCTTCGCGTGCTCGATCTGCCGGAGAGCCTTCTGCTACTAGCCGCCCGCCCTCTTTCGCCCAGTGTCGCTCGGAAGCCGCTGAACGCCATCAGAGGGGCGCGATGCTTTAGGAAGGCAAGCAGCAAAGCGCCTCGCCGCTCACCAAGTGCGCTTTGCTGCTTGCCTTCCTAAAGCATCGCGCCCCTCTGACGGCGTTCGGCGGCTTCCGAAGCGACGCTGGGCGATAGAGGGCGGGCGGCTAGCAGCAGAAGGCTCTCTGGCAGATTGAGCACGCGAAGAGGCACTTGGTGAGTGGCACTTGGCGAGCGGAGAGGTGGTCGCCTCCCCTGCCGCCCCACTCTGGGGCTCCTTGGCTTCTGCTGGGGGTGGGGGGGTCCGCACACATCGAAGAGGCACCTCTCGCCTCCTGCTGCTGGCCGCCCGCCGTGCCGCTTTCCTTCTTCCCATTGCGCCTTCCGAAGCAGCGCTGGGGGGAACGCTCGTATCCCGAATGTGAGCTCGGGAGTCGAGCAAAAATGTCTCTCCCCTCCCAGCTCGTATCTCGGAATCCTCGTAAGTAGAGCAGCTCGTATGTCGAGGTTCTACTGTAAAAGGTCCTTTTTTTATGGGCACCCCCCCAAAATTCCGTTAGTGTAATTTATTGAACATCATCTTAATCTTCATATAGAGTCTGACAAGCTATGACGTCTGCAGTATCCTGTTAGGAACTTCCACCATGTTTGTGTGGCTTGGAGTTATCCGCTACCTCAGCTTCTTTAAGAAATATAATGTAAGGATCTTCTGGAACACTCATGCTCTTGGTATTCTTTTCTGTTATTACCTGGCAATGCTGAATGTCTTTGGAAAGTCTAATGAGCATCTCTGGGTTTTTCTTGGGCCTTGTTTTTCAGCTGCTTATTTTAACTCTCCGTGCAGCATTGCCCGATGTCATTCGATTTTGCTCCTGTGCGGTTATGATCTATCTGGGTTATTGTTTCTGTGGCTGGATTGTGCTGGGCCCATATCATGCTAAGGTACTGTGAGTTGGATGTTTGTCATCTAGTTTTGTATCTGAAGGGTCTTGCGCAAATGTTAACAAAATGAGCACGCTGCCAAGATATCTGAAAGGGCCAATTTATCACTTTAGTTATGTAACTATACATGATCACCAGAATATAGAGTTGTCACGTATAGGTATATATTCTGCATTATCTGAGGCATTGATGCACATTAATAAAATATTGTAATATCCAGAGATTTTCATGGGCTGGTATTGAGTAAAACATGTAACATTTATTTGCAGTTTACTGTATTTGACCAGTATTTTTTAAACAACTTGAGCAAAAGTGGAAATAATTTTCTTTTGTCTGTTTGTTCCTGAATATTTGTTCTCTTCTAGTTCCATACCTTGAATATGGTTTCTGAATGTCTTTTCTCTTTGATAAATGGAGATGACATGTTTGCTACTTTTGCAAAAATGCAACAGAAAAGCTACCTGGTGTGGCTGTTCAGCCGGATCTACCTCTACTCTTTCATTAGCCTCTTTTCTACATGGTCCTGAGCCTCTTCATTGCCTTAATTACAGACACGTATGAAACAGTGAAGGTACATAAACAACACTATAGGATGTTACGTTTAATTTTTGAAATGTGAATTTCCAAAAGTTCTGAAATAGTTTTCTGAATATCAAATGATTTTGTTCATTTCATTAGTCTCTTGTGCAAACAGAGATATTCTACACCTTTGCAAGAATTCAGCATAACATCATGACATCGTCATACAAATGACACAGAGCTCTGATAAGTTCATATTTACTGCAAGTAAGCAAAAAAGGGCCATTTGCATGATGACATCATGATGCAGTGTCATCATTTATTCAGTCTATGTCAAACTCACAGAGTCATGTTACCGTCATATAATGTATTGCGATGTTTCCCCCCTTTGCGGAACTGGGGTGGGCTTGGCCTGCGCATAATGCATCCAAATCACAGGCCATCTGTTCGATTTATTCCATAGCTGAGTGATAAGTTTTTTGTGTTTAATTTTTTTTTGTTAGCATGGTTTATCTGGTTCTAAAGAACTGAGCAAGTTCTTTAGAACAACCAAGACTGAAGTTTAAGGCTATAACCTATTGCTTAATTTCCCAACTCTACTTTAATCTGAACTACTATGCTTAATTTCCCTTGGGCAAGAGGACATGTACTATGATAACAGTTGTTTTTCCCTTACCATTGCCTATAATATGAGGGAATCTCTTCAGAAGATAGTTTGGGTGCTCCAACTTCCTAATGTCCTCTGTAGGCCCTAAAGACAAGATTTTAAGTTAATGTTATGTTTATATTGAATTACAAGGATATTTAATTCAACACAATTCCTATGATTTTTGTTGTTTTTGATGCAAAGTTGTGTCTAATTTATCGTGACCCCATGGACAATATTCCTTCAGGCCTTCCTGTCCTCTACCATCCCCTGAAGTCCATTAAATCTCATGCTGACTACTTCAGTGACTCCATCCAGCCACCTCATTCTCTATCATCCCCTTATTCCTTTGCCCTCAATCTCTCCCAGCATCAGGTTCTTCTCCAGTGAGTCCTTCCTTCTCATTAGGTGGCTAAAGTATTTGAGTTTTATCTGCAGCATCTGGCCTTTTAAAGAGCAGTCAGGGTTGATATCTAGGACTGACCGATTTAATCGCCTTGCAGTCCAAGGGACTCGCAGAAGTCTTTTCCAGCACCATATTTCAAAGGCATTGCTCCCTCTCTATTATTTTATTACTGATTTCAGAATTTTCCTCTTCTCTCATATGAAAAAGTATAATTTGGCAGCATCATTTGGAAGACATCTGAATATTTCCTCCAAGGCTACTAGAGTCTGCCTGGAATCCTGAGGCTCAAAGTTGTGTTCCCTTGTCATTTCTACCAGGGTTTAAAGACCGATAAAATGCAGATTACAAGTCCACCCTAATCTCCCAATCTCATGTGGAAACTTGGGGGAAGGTGGATGAGAAATAGGGTGCAAGAACCTCACTTTTCTACTTATTTAATGGCTTCTAACTCACCAGGAGAAACCTGACCTTTCCTATTTTTCCTCACCCCTCTTTAAAAATTGTGTTTTTCATAGCCATATAATATCCACTGGAGTTGTACTACATAACAACTTTTTTTTTTTAGCATTACCAGCGTGAAGGCTTTCCAGAGACAGAACTTCATTCATTCATAGCCCAGTGCAAAGACCTGCCAAACTCTGGAAGATACAGATTAGAAGAGGAGAGTCCTATAAATATTTTCTGTTGTTGTAAAAGGTTGGTGACTAAAGGCCTGGGTGACAGATGCATCATCTGACAGTTTTGTTTCTTCAATATTTAATTAAGTTGACTGCTGTGAGAATAGAAAGCAGGTTAACAGAACATCAGTCTTGAATCTAGTGAAACTGTAGGCACTTCCTCATAAGCCTAGTGACCCTATACTGGTTTGAAAGCTGCTCTGGATTCCCATGATCCCCCAATGTCATAGATCAGAGGTCTTCAAACTTAGCTGGTTGGAGAATTCTGGGAGTTGAAGTCCACAAGTCTTAAAGTTGCCAAGTTTGAGGACCCCTGGCCAGCGTCCTTAATCTGGTCGGTTTTACACATTATTTTATCCCCTGGTTAGGGCTTAAAAAACCCTTATTCGGAAAGAGTAACAATGAAAGAACCTGCGAGCTGGTCAGAGCTCAGAACATTACTAGTGCCTTGTTAGTGCTGGAAAGAAACTTATTTGGAGCAAGTAGAGCAATGAAAAAAAGCCTGCAAAGACTTAGGGCTGGAAAAAATATTATTCGGAGAAAGTAACAATGAAAAAGCCAGCAAGGTAAGACCTGGGAAGATCATTAGCACCTTGTTAGGGCTGGAAAAAAAGCTTCAGAAAAAGGTACATTCGGAGTATAAGATGAACCCAAATTTTCAGCCTCCTTTCGGGTGGAAAAAGATGCATATTATACTCCAAAAATACAGTAATCATACAAGAATTTCTGTTTTTTATAGGTATCTAAATATCCTTAAAAATAAAAGAGAGCAGATGGTTTCAGTTCTTTTCTCTGTGATTTGAGACAGATCACTAAAGGACTTTTGAGTCCCAATTGTTTATTGTTTGTCAAATCTGTTGAATTTGTGAATCTGTTAGTTCTTCAGCCAAAATAAAGATGGTTGGCTTCATTATTTATTCTAATTTTATGTAAAACCTCCTTTTTTGGAACTTAAACAGCCTCTTATCCATCGCTTCCATGTTTAAGGCAAGACTAAAATTCACAGGCTCCTGAGTTCTAGCCTGGTGCCTTAACCACTATTAATGCCCTGGGTACTTTGTACCAGAAAAACATTCTTAACTTAATATATTACTATTTTAAGAAATGCCCAGACATGTTTTAAATGTTAGCTAATAGCATTTCTTAAATGAATCTTGCCATTTCCTGTCCTAAACTTGTATGGAGGATCACTGTGTAGTAAAACCTGATGAATCTTGGATACAATTGAAGAGATTCAGATGACATTTACATGTGGAAAGTACTACCTATAATGACAACATAGTGTAGATACATAGATAGATGATCGCTACAATAGGGCTTCCACAGATAAAACCTGTCAGATGGTAATCCGATGGGACGAGATGGCATGGGATGCATTTAAAAACTGGGGGAAATGAAACAAGCCGGCTAATCCCCTTTTCCATCCATTGTGAAGCAGCTTTCCAAGTTTGAGAAGATAAGGGCTAGGACTTGTCTGACAGATTCTGGAGCTTTTGAACCACACAGCATCAAAATGTCTTTTGTAATGGGACAGTCTATTCTGGCTGGTTGGCTGGCTTCTTCCTTCCTTTTGCTCTGCTCTTCCATTTTGCCTCATAAGGACATCCTGTGTTTCAAGAATCATATTTAGGCTGCAAATATTGAGACGGCTATTTGGTAGTACAAAAAGCTTGGGTTTTCTGTAACTCTTGTGATGCCTTGTGGTGATCTGGATTTTTGAAGCTAATATATCCATGCAGTCAAATTTGTTGAAGGCACAGCAAGAGAGAGATTTGTGATCTTCAGGGCAGTTGCTTGTTCTGTCTTCACTATGTGTATGGACACTTCTGACTTCTTCACATCTACTACTGTCACTGTCCAAATTCCATGAACCAGTTTTAAAATCACAATAGTTCTCAATCTAATTACCAAAATCTCTTAAATCAGCAAAGAGCAGTCTTTTTTACAGGGAGCAAAATCATTCCCACCCTTACTTTGTTTAAGATTAGGTAAGCTGGTCTGTAATCATCCACATGGCAGGACAAAATACAGTAATCTTTTCACATTTCTCTGCTGTCATCTAGTAGTCAATCTAGATTTCTGCAGTCAGATATGGCTCAGTTCTCTTTGCTGCTTGTTTTGTTGCAGACGTAAAGGCAAAATAATCCTTACCTAAATATTAAATAAAAATACTAAAGTTTTGCTATAATATTGTTTTTTTTATTATTGTTGTGAGCCGCCCTGAGTCTTCGGAGAGGGGCGGCATACAAATCTAATAAATTATTATTATTATTATTATTATTATTATTATTATTATTATTAAGACTTCAACCACTTTTCCTTAATGTTCTGATCATTCAATAAACTTTTTTTTTGATAGACCCACAAAATAGCAAGATACTAAAAGGTCTCTTTGCTGCCATCTAGTGACCACTCTCTGGAATCAATTGACCCCTGTGATCCGCACTGTTCCCACCTTCCTGGCTTTCCTGAAGGCTGTGAAAACTTGGCTTTGCCTGCAGGCCTGTGGCCGATGAGTTATACCATCTAGCTCCGGCTAAAAGGATGAATGATTTATTTTCTTGGGGTTTTAAATTGTTATTATATTGTTTTAAATTGCTGTACACTTCCCAGAGTCCCGAAGGAGTTGGGCGGCTTATAAATAAATTAAATTAAATTAAATTAAACTTTTTACAGCCCAAATATGGTAGATCTAGTCTTGGGGGAGGGGTAGAAAAATGTTTTCCTGCCAGTAATACTGGGAGATAAAATATCCTGAGCTGAGAAGCCCCTGAGTAGCCTCACTCACCACGGCACTAAAGACATTCCTCTTTGATTCAACAGATTGAAACAGCCTTGTTCTGGGGATCAGCAAGAGGGGAAGAAATTGGAACGGTTGGGAATGTTTTTAATAAGTTTTGTGGTTTTATTAGTTGTGTTTCAGCTAAGTGTGTGTATTGCCTACTGCCTGTCCTTGTTAGTTGTATATGGCTTGCTGTCATTCCCCTTGTTAAAAGGGCATTATAAATAAATAAATTAATAATAATAATAATAATAATTATTATTATTATTCTGTGAAAGGACAGTGGAACAGGTGTGTGCACATCGCAATTGTGCATCAGTTTAGTGCAAAAGAGATCCCCAAGATTCACAATCACGATCAAGCCCAGCATTTCCCGAACTGCTGTCTTCCAGATGTTTATTTATTTATTTGTCTAAACATACAAGATAGCAGGTATTGGTATAAATATAAACAAAAGAAAAGTAAGTACAGGTAAGTTTGGATAATAGGACAGTAAGACAAGGATGGTAGGCACGATGGTGTGCTTATGCACGTCCCCTTATAGACCTCTAAGGAATGCAGTGAGGTCGACTGTAGACAGTCTAAGGCAGTGATGGCGAACCTCTGACATGGGTGTCACAAGTGGCATGCGGAGCCATATTTGCTGGCATGTGAGCTCCAACATGCAGGTGTATGCTGGCCAGCTGATTTTTGGCTCACATAGAGGCTTTGGGAGGGTGTTTTTGGCTTCCAGAGAGCCTCCTGGGGGATGGGGAGGCATTTTTACCCTTCCCCGGTTCCAGGGAAGCCTTTGGAGCCTGGGGAGTGAAACAAGAGCTTATTGGGCCCACCAGAAGTTGTGAAACAGGCCATTTCCCGCCTCCAGAGGGAAAGGTGTTTTTCCCTCCCTCAGACATCATCATCATCATTATTATTATTATTATTATTATTTAGATTTGTATGCCGTCTCTCCAGAGACTCAGAGTGTCTCCTCACAAGAATTCACCGCATTTTGCTTTCTGTGCGTGTACAGAAGCAAAAACATGCTGGGGACATGCACACATAACACATACACAAGACAACCAAAGCTGCATACGCAGCACACCAGTAGCAGCGGACGGTAATAGCAATTTAAGTTTAAGTTTATTGGATTTATATGCCGCCCCTCTCTGAGGACTCAGAGCAGTTTACAACATATAAAAAAGACAATATACAGTATAACGAAATCCAAATAATTCAAATTCAGTTACAACTAAAAATAAATAAATTTGCCCCTGGTTTTGTTTTGAACCTCTCAACAAATCAGGAGGAAATTTAGACGAGGCGATATACATGCCCGCTCGCTTGAGGGAAATCTCTCTTTTTCTGAACATGCATAAAAGATAGATAGACTGTCACTATATTGTTTAAATATTAAGAGAGAACTTAACCGCTGTTGTTACAGGCCGCAAACACATACTAAGAAAGAACTGACTTGGGCGAGGATTAGGGTTATGTTCTCTCGGTTTTTGTTGTTCTGTACTTCAAGACATGTATAGTCAAAATAAGCAAACGTACGATAAATTATGTAATGCCTTTTTTAAGGCTGATTGTAAAGATGGTTTATTGGTGGACAGGACCACATGGGTTTGAGGTCCTGGGCAACATATGGAGGAGAGAGATTGAGGTATTTATACCCTCTCTTGGGCCTTGCCCTTAAGCTTCCTGTTCCTGTGCAAGAAATGTATTCTGTTGGCTTGTCAGACTCCCAGGTTATGCAGCAGTCATAGTTAACTTTGTAAGTTATCTGAGTCTCAGGCATGGTTGAAGCTTGCTAATGAAATGAAGGGGCTTGTCCTATTGTGGCTGAATGATTTTGCCCTCGTTTAGATCTTTCGTGAGGGCTAATCGCATCACTGAGGCTGAAGATCTTTTGTCTTGTAGATAGGCTGGTCCAGTCCTGCTGGGGCTATTAAGAAAGGTGGGGGCTGTTTTCCAAGAGCAAGTTTCTCCTTTAGGGAAATATAATATTCTACCTTTTAAATATTTCTCCAAATATTTCATTCTTCTAAGACAGGGTTGTGTGCTAGCTTTCCATAGGATCACTAAACAAACTGTAACAAGTTGAGGATTACCTGTAACAATGTTCACCTATTTCCAGTGATGGGCTCCTACGGGTATGGTCAGGTACTCAGTACCGGTAGCAAAATTTTGATTTTTTTTTCTTTTCTTTTTTCCCTTCTGGGCTCTGGGTATGTTTTTCCTGTCGCAATAAATGAGGTTGAATGGGTATAATTTTAGAAGAGCTGTGTGTGCGTGTGTGTACATACACTTTATGTAGTAGATAATCAGGGGTGGGCTACTGCCCGGACGGGGGGTGGGAGGCAGTGGGGTAGCAAAAATGGAACTCCACCCCCAGAATACCCAATTTGCACTGAAAGATGTTGAAACAAAATGCATAAGCCACGACCACAGTGTGGTAGTAAAAAATTTGGTAGCCCATCACTGCATCTATCTCCTTCCCACTGAAGTACTAGCTAGGAAGAGAAACTTTGGGATTCCTGCAGATGTGGAAGAAGGACATAACTATGCTCGCCATTTAGATTTATTAGTTATTAAAATTCTACTGTACAATTTGTGATTTTGTATGTGTGTGTGTGAGAGAGAGAGAGAGAAAGAAATAGACAGACAAAGACAGAGAAGGGGAGGGGAACATTAGAGTTAGCCTAACCTCCAACAGCTATACTAGACCAGAAGTTTCCAACCTTGGCAACTTTAAGACTTGCGGACTTCAACTCCCAGAGTTGAAATTGACTGAGGAGTTCTAGGAGTTTAAGTCCACAAGTCTTAAAAGTTGCCAAGGTTGGAGACCCTGTACTCAGGGATGGGTTGCCACTGCGCATCAATAGCAGCCCCAGGACCGGCTGAAAGTCATGACAATTCCTGTGCGCAACGTCCAGGGGGACTCCAGTCTTAAAGTTGCTAAGTTTAAAGAGCCCTCCTTTAAGGCTTCTTTTCCACTTGATCCAGTGATTTTGGGAAAAATTGGGTGCTCAGAATGGAATCTTGTCTTTAAGATATCTTCCCAGCATGCCAAGCAAGTATGGGGGTGCCCCGGTCTTCCCCATGGACAATCAGTGGCCTGGATGATTTCTCTGTAGGAAAGACACTGCTGGCAATGCTGCTAGGAGCTCTCTGGTGGAAACCAGGAGTGAGAGGTTGAGGGATCCCTCGTGAAAGTGAATGGGATTCAGAGATACCAAGTTTGAGTTCGGCTCTGCCCCGACTTCTGATGGCCTATCAGCTGGAAGGTGAGGTGGCTGTGTCAATCTAGTCAAAGGCACATCCTGGATGGATCTTGTGGCACTCAGTAGTTTGAAGGCAGATTCTTACCAAAAGGCCCCCAAAAGGTCCATTTCTGCCTTGTTCCATTGGGCGGATTCTCTCCAACCCCTGAGCTAAAACAGAATTCATCTCGTTGGGGACCCCAATTTAGACCTGCAAGAGGGCCGCTTTCTTGGTCTTAAAGAGCCAGCCAGGTGGGGCTAGATCTCACGCAGTTGGGACATCCCTTCTCCACCAGAGACCCTGGAAGAAAAGTTAGTCCTACCCCAAAATAATGGCAATTAATCCTGTGCACAGAGCAGATGGGCGGGCCCCCAAAAATGTGCTGGCGATTATGCTGGGCATTTTCAGATCAGGATAAATCTGGAAAAATTTCCCCTTTTTTTCAAAGGAAAGTCAAATTAACTTTAACTATAGCAAGGAATGTGTTTGGCAGGATGCCAGTTACCTTATGTAGGAAGAAGGACAACTGCATCCCATCTGATCCCACCCCTCAAAACAACATTTCATCGAAGGTTTTTCTAAAAAGATCAGTAGGATCCATTTAAAAGGTGACAGGATTTCATCCCACAATTGAAATTTTCCTACTTTCCTGCATGGGGAAAAGAGCTCAAGCAGGTCAAAGGAATTCCTGATTGTGGGAACGCGGGAACTAGTGTCTTGGAATGTGCGTGCGAAAAGCATAGACCTTGAGCATGACACGTATGATGACCCAGTTTCTCTAGCAACATTCTCCTTCCCAGCACTCTTGTCTTGCCTTCTTTGCTGCTAGCCTAAGAAAAGTGCAAACGTTATATATCACGAGGTGGGCTGATGGGACCTTTCTCTCGCTCTCGCTTTCTTTTTCTCATGAATCAGCACTTTGAAATGTAGCCCAGGTTGTGTGATTTTTATTGGTTATATTTTGTACGCTTAATACGTTATGAATTTGAATTGGTGTAACAGACCCATGTGAAATGTAGCATCGTAGAAGCCTGCATTTCTGTGTCTGCTTTCAATAAAAGGGTCATCCTGAATTGAATCTAGGTTGTCTCGCCAAAGAGAAAAAGTTGTTTTCAAGTTTCTTGTCCGAGGTTTTTTCTCTCAATTGGATTTATTTATTTTATTTTATTTATTTATTTATTTTGTGACTAACGCGCAGTCAGTTGCCAGCTGCGAGCCTCCGTAACCCCATACCTGATCTTAAGAAAGAACTTTCCTCTGCGCAAATCCAAAGAGATTTCTTGGGGCAACTTTTCAGCACCATAAAATAGTGCACTCTGTCAGAGGTGGGAACTTCCCCCCCATTCCAATCATTCTGTTTGGGCTTTGTGGGAAATTCTAGACAAGCATCAAGACCAACAACCAGAGGTAAGGAATCAAATATTTTGGTCTATAACATCACCACTTCAGAGAGTTGTGCTAGCAGAAGGGGTCCTGGGAACATAGCAGCCACCTCTACCATCATTGACATCAATGACTAAACTCAGGAAAAAACCCTGGAAATTCAGGTGCTGGACTGGAGGGTTTTGTAGCAGTTCCTGCCCATCCTATTCCTAGTGATGCAGAGATGAATTTGAGAATGTGGAGTGGAGATCTGTTTCCTGAGCCAGGAAGATGACAAGGAGTTGAAAGTGAAAAATATTCAAACAGGTTTTAATAGTTTATCATTTATTATTTTTAAAAATGCCTCCATACTAGTCTTTTCTAAGAACACCACAAAAAGGTCTCTCCCTCTGGGTAATCATTCCTTTGCTTTGGCCTGATAATTTCTTTTCTTCCAGCTTGTTCATAGCTAGCAAAATGGCAATGCCAGAAAGTGAGACTTCAGTCCTTACTGTGTGTTGTCCTCCAACTTCTTTTTTCTTTGCTCCCAAGGGAAAAGCCCACAACTGAGGTGATCATGCCAAGTAGGAGGGAATCTGCATAGTCCCTCCCAACAGCCACATTGTTGAGGGGAAATCTCTCTGGAGGATCTAACTCAGGTCACATCAGGGTTGGATTGCCTGAATGATGTGAGGTCCTAGAAGTTCCCAACTGCCTCCATCTTCTGTTACACTCAAACTGTTTCAATCAAAGAGATTTATTCCCCGTTCCCTTCCTAGTCAGCTGAATTCAAATTCCTCATTCATTGGGATCGGCTTCATTTTGTTCTTGGGCAGCAGATCACACCATAGTAATCCCTTCTTTTTATTTAGGAGACTAATGTGGACACCCATCTTATGCCCAACATTCCTGGGCGGGTCAGTGCTTAAGAATAAAATATAAAAGCCAACAAAATGATAGTAATCACAAACCGTGCAGCGTATCATACCAACAAAACCATTCTCCCTCCACACCTTCTGAACTCTAGTCTCAACTTACCCCATACGTTAGAGGAAGAACCAACTGTTTGACGAGTCCATTTCACCCAATAAGGGGATGAAGGGGGGATGATGAATGTCATAGAAAATCCTCTTACCACTTGGCAGGGGCAGCTATGGTCTCACTTAGAACCCGCCCCTGCTTGGGTCCCCTCAACTTTTCAGTCCCAACTTTTCAGCCCTTCTCCTGTTTTGCAGCCATGCACCATTTTCTGTCCTTGCCTCCTTCCTGTTTTTATTTGGTTTTCCCTCTCACTTTGAAAGCAAAAGGAAGTGAGGGAGGAAAGTGGGGAAGAAGGCACCGTTCCCCGTAAGCTGCACGCGTGAGCATGCGCACGCCCCAAAATACCCCCGCCCACCCTTTTCCACGGGTGCACGCTCCCCATCCCCCTGCCAGCCTGCCGGGGGGGCGGGGACGGAGAGGCGCCAACAGTAGAAGGAAAGGGAGCTGCGGCCTCCCCTGCCTCCCCATCGTGCCTCCCACCCCCGCGTGCCCCTGGCCTCTTGGCACTGCCCCCGCTCGCCCGATCCGCCCCCTCTCCTCCTCTTCCAAGAAAAGCGCGGAGGCTGCCTGCTTGAGCCTCATGACGCCGCTTCGCCCTGCCTGTCTCCGTTGTGTTTTCGGGGGGGAGTGGCGGGAAAGCCCTGTGCCGGCCAGGAAGGTCAGCTTTCCAGGAAAGCAGCGTTCCTTTTAAACACGCTGCTTTCCTGCACCTCTTTCCTGGGGGGGAAGTGGCCTCCTCCCCCCCTGCCCAGGAAAGAGTTGCAGGAAAGCAGCGCATTTGAAAAGCGCGCTGCTTTGCCGGAAAGCCGGCTTTTATATTCTTACTCTTTTCCCTTAATATCTTCTCTAAATTTGTTTCTTGTTTGAGGAATATTTCTTTATTTTCCCTTTTACTTAAATACGTACTTATTGAGTTAACTTGTAACCAATTTTGTTGTCCAAGGCATCTCTCTATTTCATTTCTATTGATCCTTCCATCCTTTTCATATAACTGTTCAATTCTCTGTATACCTTTTTCCTTTAATTTCCATATTATCTTTGTGAGGTTACTTTCTTTCTTTATATTTATCACATGCAGCGTCGCTAATTTAGAATTTGTCATTTTTAATTTGCCTTGCCATTTCATCCAACTTTCTATAATCGCTTTAGTTGGATCTATTAATCTATTTAGTTCGATCTTGTTCCATTTCCTAAATAATAATTCTTGATTCTTAATGTCATTAATTCCTTTCTCTAATTCTACTCATGGTTTCTCTTCTAATAATTGTAATTCCATTAATCTATCTATTTGATATGCATCCCTGTAATACTCCAAACTTGGATTTCCCCAACCTCTCTCGCCTTCCGTGGCTATCAGCCATTTTTTTAAAAATTCTTGGTCTTTTATTACCTTCTATCCAAGCATTTAATTTAGTATCCCATTCTTTTAATTTCCTTATTGGGAAGGTTCCATGCATTACCTGTAAAATGTATAACATTTTTGAGATAATCATCATTTTTAATGCTCTTACTCTAGCCAATCTTCTCAAATTTTTATTTCCCCAATTATTAATTTGTTTCTGAATTTTTTTCCATATTAAATTATAATTAAATTCCACCATATTTTCTGGGTTCTTTAATAATCAAACTCCTAAATATTTCATTTTCTTATTCCCCCGTTTTAAACCTGATACCTTCCGTATTTCAATTTGTTCTTTAGGCCCGGTATTTAAACAAATAATTTCTGATTTTTCCATATTTATTTTTAACCCTGATTGGTTTTAAATTCCTGAAGTATTATAATCATTCTCTTAATCATATCTACTGGTGTCTCTGTAATTATTATAGCATCATCTGCAAATAGATTTAATTTTAATTCCATATTCCCTATTTGATATCCCTTCCATTGTTTGCCTTTTCTAATTTTATTAGCTAATGTTTCAATTGCCATCACGAAAAGCATCAGGGATAGGGGGCATCCTTGCTTGGTTCCATTATTTATTTCTATCTTCTCCGTTCTATTTCCATTCACTCTAACATAGGCTATATTTTCCTTATATATTTCTTTTATTACTTGACAAAATATTTCCCCATATTCAGGCTATTACATAATTGAAATAAATAGTCATGATTTATTTTGTCAAAAGCTTTATAAACATCTAACTTTAATAGTCCCATTTTCCTTTTAGTTCTAGTAGCATGGTGCAGCACATTCACTATATTTCTAATAGGTTCATATATTCTTCTTCCTTTTATAAATCCATACTGATGCTTTCCAATTATTCTTGGTAGTATATTTTCCAATCTGTTTGCTAAAATTTTCATCAAAATTTTATAATCTTGATTTAGTAGACTAATTGGGTGGTAGGAACCGGGTTCTTTTAAATCTCGATCTGGTTTAGGAATTGTTACAATTTTGGAGTTCTTCCATGTTTGTGGAACATCTAATGTTGTGAGGACATTATTATACAATCTTTCCAAATGCGGTAGCAAAATTTCTATATACGTTTTATAATATTCTCCTGTAAATCCATCAGGGCCTGGTGCTTTATCAGGTTTTAACCCTTTTAACCACTTTAATTATTTCATCCCTTGCTATGTTTGCATTTAACATTTGTCTTTCTTCATTCAACCTTTCTTTAACCTCTATATCTTGTAGCATAACATGTTCTTTTTCATACAATTTTGCATAAAATTCTCTCATTACACTTTCTAACTCTCTATTACTATATTTCATTACTCCATTTTTGTCTCTTAGACCATTTATTATTAATTTTTCCTTTCTTTTTTTGAGGTAATTCACCATTTGTTTTCCTGATTCCCCCCCCCCCATATTTCTATTCTCTGTTTTACCGTCATCCTCATATTATTCCATTGTTGTTCCTCTATATCTTTTAATTGTCTTTGTAAGTTTTAACAAATCATTCCATTCTTTATTTCTTGTTATTCTTAAATCTTCTCTTATTAATTCTATTTCCCTTATTCTTTTTTCCCTTTCCATTCCCCAACTTTTTTTAATATAAGACTCCATACTGATTAAATTACCCCTAATAACTGCTTTCTTCGTGTCCCAGATAACTGATTGCCTCATTTCACCATTTTCATTTATATTATAAAATTCCTGAATATCTCTCTGAAATTTTTCCCTATTTTTTCCACTTACTGAAACAATTGTGTTATATCTCAAAATTCTTTGTCTACTAATGGAGTCTATTTTTATAACTGCTGTTATGGGTGCATGGTCAGATATCCAATTACTCTTAATTTCTGCTTTTTTGATTTGAATATTTCCTGTTTTATTCATAAATATATAGTCAATACAACTAAACTTATTATGTCTTACAGAATAATATGTTCCTCTATTTAAATTATCAGCATGTAGGTCTGTCATATTTAACCTATTTAAATTTAGTTGTTTCTTTTCTTTGTTGCTAGCCATTATTTCTACATTGAAATCCCCAGCATATATCACCATCCCTTCTGAAAATAAATCCAATTTACGTTTTGCATTCATAATAAATTGGTTAGCATTTACATTTGGAGCATATATTACCGCAAGTGTTATTGTAATTTGGTTTATTTTTCCTTTTACAAATAATAATCTTCCTTCTTTGTCCCCTTTTGTTTGTATCACCTGAAATGGGTTCCTTTGATTTATTAATATAGCTACCCCCCTACTGTTTATTTTTCCTCTAGATTCGAAAATACCTTTCCATTCTTTACTGTCAATCAGTTTATCCGTTTTTTCTGTCACTTATGGGTTTCAGTAAGAAATAAAAAATTGACATGATTTTCTTTCGCTAATTTCAATAGTCTGTGCCTTTTTAGAGGCGATGCAAGACCGTTTATATTTAATGCCATAATTGTTCGATCACTCATAGTATTTCCATTTAACGTTTTTCCCTCCTGTAACCCAGAGTTCTATTAAATTCTTCATTTTTATAAAAGAATCTTCCCACCCAGGTGCCTCCCCCCGAATTTCTCTCACAATGAGAGAAAAGCGGGGGGGGGGAAATCCGCTGTTTTGATCAGGCACCACTGGGGGCACGATTCCACCAAAACTGTTGCTCTCCCCCTAACACCCTTTCTTTAAAAAAGGAAATAAAACCCCACACTCCCCTCCCCAAGTCTCCCTTAATTTGATTAAAATTAAAACAAATATTAAATTAAATCAGGACCAAACCTTAACCTTTTTCTTAATATATAAAACAATCAAAACAAAAATATTTTACAAACATTTCATTTCTTTTTTTGCCTCGTAACTCTTGCCTCCATTTTGGAAGAATCTGGTGCTTCTTTCTCTTTCTCCAAAAGAGCTTGCCTTTTCAATTAGAACTCCTTAATGGGGAATGTTGATTGCAGAAGTTCAAAAAGATTTTTAACCCCCTCTCCTCCTCTTGCACCCTCCTCTTCAATCGCCTCTGTTGCTTTTTCTGCCTGTTGCTTTAAATCCGGATTCAAACCAAGTTTTGCCAGCATTTCCTTCCCTTGCTCCAACGACTTTGTTCGGTACATTTTCCCCTCTCGAAAGACCATTATAATTGCCGGATATTGCCAGCTGAAATGAATGTTTCCCTTAAACAAAGCTTCTGCTATCGGACGCATCTGGCTCCTAGCTTCCAGGTTCCAAAGTTTTAGCTTTTTACTTAGTCCAGTTTATTTGAGACTCCAAGAGGTTCAATGGGGTTTAAAATCCAAAGTTTATTTTTTTCATTTGAGGAGCATTCAGAGTTCAGCGGAGCGTCTACACCAGTGATGGCGAACCTATGACACGCGTGTCAGCACTGACACGCGTAGCCATTTTCAGTGACATGCGGCCACTAAGGAAGTCAGGTGTCCATTTTTCCAGAGGAAGAAATATCGTCGCTTCGTGTTCTCTTTCATTGAGTGAGCCGATTCTTTCCATTGCAATGAAACCTGTTCCTTCCAAAGAGCCCCTTCCGGGAACGGAGCTGGGCTGAAGGGTTTTTTTTACTCGTCTCCGAGGGAGCAATACTGCGGTTTGTCCAGCAGATGGCATTACAATCACATTCATCGCTCGCACAGAAAATGGGTCTTCTAAGAACGAAGTCGCCGCCTTTTGTCTTACTGCCTCTCGGGGATCATTAAGTCTCCACCATCAGACATTACGTGGAACGCGCGGCTTCCCAATGTTTGGGGGTGGGTAGGTGAAAGAGGGCCGTCAGATGCTGCACAAAACGCGGGACTTCTTGAGATCCAGGTCAACCTCGACCGGATTTTAAATCTTCGAACCAACTGCAGTTCAGAAATTTCAAACAATAAGAGGAACGATGGAGGGATTTGGGGCACCCGCGTGTGAGGGGGGGACGTTCCCATAGCTCTTCCATTCACTCTTCCGGATGAAGCTCCCCCTCCCTCTGTTCGATTTTCTATGCCAGGAATTGGGCCTTTGCTTTCTTCCCGCAGCTTCAGCTGGGCACAGGCTGGAGAGGGCCTTGCTCCTTGGGCTATTCCCGCTTCTCGCCGAAAAGAGAGAGGCTGGGCTGCCCTTCGACGTGCGCCCCCCCCTTTTCAAAGCCCATGGGATCTTTCTTTCTTTCTTCTTTTTTCTTTCTTTCTTTCATTCTCTCTTTTTCTCTTTCTTTCTCTCTCTCTCTCCTTCCTTCTCTCTCTGTCTCTTTCTTTCTGTCTTCCTACCATCTTTTTTTCTTTCCTTTGTTTCTCTCTCTTTCTCTCTCTCCCACTTTGTTTCTTTCTATCTTCCTTCCTTCGTACCTTTTTTTCTCTCTCTCTCTCCTTCCTTCCTTCTTTTTCTTTCTTTCCTTCCTTACTTCTTTTTCTCTCTCTTTCATTCTCTCTTCCATCCTTCCCTCCTTCATTTTTACCATCTCTCTCTCTTTTTCTTTCTATCTAACTTCTTACCATCTTTCTTTCTTTCCTTTCTTTCTCTCCCTCTTTCTCTCCCTCTTTCTTTCTGTCTTCCTTCCTTCTTACCATTCTTTCTCTCTCTCTCCTTCCTTCCTTCCTTCCTTCTCCCCTCTGCTCCCTCCCTTCCTCCTTTCGTCTCCTCCTTCCCTCCCGTCTTTTCCGTTCTTTTGAAGTTTGCTCTTTGCTTGCTTTTTCTGTCAAACCTTTGCAAGGATATCTGTCTCAGGCTTGTGGAAATAACCTGCAATTCACATGAGAATTCGCCGTTTCAGTGAGTCCTGCAGGAGTTTTTTTTAAAAAAAGAGTCCGGGGACTATTCCACAAAGTGAAAGTAAGACTCGGCGAAGCTTGTTTGTTGACTTGAGGTCAAAGCTTGAGAATGTAGAAAGGTGCCGCTTGGAGAATCAAGAGGAGTGCCACTATGAACGGGAAATTTGGAGTGCCTGGAATCGGTTACCAGACACTTTTAGCACAAAATTATGTTTTTTTTCTCAAGGTGACACACCACCCGAGTTATGCTCGGTTTTTTGGCGAATTTTGACACAATAAGCTCAAAAGGTTGCCCATCACTGGTCTATAAGCCTCGACGCAAACGGAAACACCTCATCAAGTTTTCTTCAAGCTCCTTATAACTTTCAGTTTTTTCTTTCCAAAGTTTCTTATTTTCCAGAAGAAGTTCATTAATTTTTATTTGTAATTCTTCTTTTTCGTTCTGGAGTTTCGAAATTTCCATTGTATTCCTGCAAATAATGAAGACCAGAGAGAAATTAGCCCCCAGGGTTTTTTTAAACTTGAATTATCAACCTTTTTATTCAATTTTTATTAAATACACATTAAAAATACCTTATGAAATTATGAATGTCATACAGACAGGGTGAACTTAATAGGATTGTGCAAAGATTTGATGAACTATGTGAAGACTTACGAGCCTTTCCTCTGTAGTTTCTGGTGGCTATCTAAAAATTTCTCACCTCCACTGCAACTTGTAATGTTCTCGGCAGAGCTCCTCATTTTTATCAATATTTTCAATTTTTTGGAATGTGGTTTTTTCCATTTCTATTTTCATTTCTTCTTTTTCTCTGGTAATTTTTTCTATCACTGCTATTTTCCTGCAAAATATAAGGACCAGAGAGATATTAGCCCTCTTGCAATATAGAGGTGGGAGGAGTGGAGGAGACCATATCTAGGGTAGCACAGGGACGGAATATCCCGGTTTTGCTGGGGAGAGGCAGATATGTTGGGAGACATGGGGTAGGCTGCTCTCGGGGAACAAGAGCTCGCTGCTTGAAAGCAATCCCTTGTTCCGGCCCCATGAGCTTAGCTCGGGGTACTGGCGACAAGCGAATCTCGAACCATAGGCTCAGGCTGTTGATATTCAATGCTGACCTGACATGTGCTACTGAGATCTGGCTGGGCCCAGAAGGAGGAGTCCATCTCTCTGAAATGTGCCCAGCTGGGTTGCAGGTGTGGCACCAGCAACGACCCCAGGGAAGGTGGGATGAGTGGCTATTATAGCGAAAAAGACCTTCAGCCTACGCAGGCTCGCTGCTCCTGAGATTACGGGTTGTGAGTCCCTCTTTGTGAAGTTGAACCTAGGGGTTCAGGTGGGCTTGTTGCTCATGTACCTGCCTCCCAGCTGCGTGTCAACAGCCCTGCCTGTGCTACTCGAGGAGGTAGCTGGGCTGGCAGTGGAGTTCCCCAAGCTTATTGTCTTGGTGGACATTAACCTGTTGCTCGGAGAATCCTCTGGATTGGTGCAGGGGTTTATGGCCACCATGGCAACCATGGACCTGACCGAAGTAATTTAGGGTGTAACTCATGAGGGGGGCATGCTCCTGACATGGTATTCCCCACAGAGCAGTTGAGCAATGATCTGAAATTAAGGGTCTTAAATATGTTGCCTTTGTCATGGTCAGATCATTTTCTGCTACGGCTTGATTTCAATTCTTCAATCCTCCTCTGCAGGGAGATGGAACTGATTAGGGGATTCCTTCCCAGGCACCTGATGGACCCAGAAAGCTTTCAGAGGATATTTCCATTTTCTAGTCCATTACTCTAGGGGGGAAAGAAGATCATCTTTCAGCTGTGGCAAGTGGCACGTTTGCCTGTTGCACCAGTTGCGGCCTTATTTGGACCGGGAGTCTCTACTCACAGTCGCTCATGCCTTTATCACCTTGAGATTCAACTACTGCAATGCTCTCTACATGGGGCTTCCTTTGAAGAAAGAGTGTTTGGAAAATTAAAATTGTGCAAAATGTGGCCGTGCAAATGGTCATGGGCATTCCTAGACATGCCCCTCTTTCTCCAACATTACGTGGATTGCATTGTTTGCTGATTGGTTTCTGGACACAATTAGTGTTGGTAATGACCTATAAAGCCAAACATGGCATCGGTACTTGGCGGTACTTGTGGGACCGCCTTCTGCTGCATCAATCCCAGCAATTGGTGAGGTCCCACAGAGTTGCCCTTCTCCAGGTCCCATCAACTAGACAATGTCGTTTGGTGGTGCGTAGGTGAAGAGCCTTTTATGTGGGGGCTTCTGAATCAGCTCCCCCTGGAGATTCGCTCTGCCCACCCCTTCATTTATGCCACCAGGCTTGGGGCAGTTAGATCTCAGTCCCCCTGGCCGACCAAATGTTTGTATGGCTGTTGTTTGAATGGGTATGACTGATTTTTAATATAATTGAGGGTTTTAGATTGTCTCTATAGTTTTAATTTAATTGGATTTGCTATTGTATTTGTATTGTATATGTTTTTATATGTTGTAAGCCACCCCGAGTCCTTAGAGAGGGGCGGCATATAAATCCAATTAATAAAATAAATAAAATAAAAATAAACATTTCTCACCTATGCAGTTCTTCTTTCAACTCATTAATTTCTTGGAGGAGCTCTACTTTCTTGATGGCATCTTTTTTAATTTTTGTGCTTAGGCTTTCATTTTCTTTTATAATTTTTTGAATCTCGTCTTCTTTCTCTGAAATAATTTTCCTGTAAAATATCAAGAGCAGAGTGAAGTTAGCCCCCTTAGGTTTTTTTACTCAAATTGTAAAACTTGTTTAAAATTAAAACTAATTGAAATATTGAAGAAACGATGAGAAAGTCAGGGTTGATATCTAAAATTAGCCCCCAGGGTTTTTTTAACTTGAATTATCAACCTTTTTATTCAATTTTTATTAAATACACATTAAAAATACCTTATGAAATTATGAATGTCATACAGACAGGGTGAAATTAATAGGATTGTGCAAAGATTTGATGAACTATGTGAAGACTTACATATATCTCTGCTCCATCACTCTCTTCAAATCAGCATCTGATCTTTGCGCTTTTTTCTGAACAATCTAGAGAAGCCAAAATAGATCATAAGTCAGGAATATATTTCCGTAGCAGCCCACTTGCTACCCCTCACTACCCAATTAGTCACACTGGGCTTTCCCCCCTCTTTTTATGATATGAATTATGTCTCAGTCATGCACACTCAACAGGTTCCTTATGTACTAGATTGCTTGCCTAAAGTGGGGCAAGGAATGCCGGTCTCTGGGTGCGCAGGGTGACGCCTTAACCACGATACCAAACTGGCTTTCTTGGGTTGCTAATGCAAGCTAACAATGTATTTCAAAGGTCAAAACAAAAACCTAAACGGTCAACTGAGGATAAACAGAAATCACAATTCATATTCTATCTGTCTGTCTATCTGTGTTTCTCCAACTACCTACTGTTCTTTCTATCTATATGTCTGTCTGACTGAATATCTGTATCTATCTATCTATCTATCTATCTATCTATCTATCTATCTATCTATCTATCTATCCTATCTATCTATCCTATCTATCTATCCTATCTATCTATCCCTACCTAGCTACCTAACTACCTGCCTAAAATTTCTATATGTTCCATCACACATTTACTGTGACAGCGTATGAACAAATGTTTTCTCTTACCTCCTTTTGGAGATGTTTTATCTTTTCTCTTGATTTTGTCAACAAATTGTTTTCCATCGCAAAATCAGTAATGGAAACTAGAAGACAAAGTAATAGGTGAGAATGCAGAACAGCCTTGACATTTTTATTTCCAAAATTGGAATCTAAACTTGAGAGACAGTGTCCAGAATAGCACATAATTTTAAAATTATATTTGCCCTCTAATTCCTCTACTCTGATCCTTTAGGTAAGGTGACCAGATGTCCCACTTTTGGGCAGGACAGTCCTAATTTTTGACAATTTGTCCCACATCCCGCAGCATTTTTTAAAAGTCCTGATTATTATTTTTTTACTTCCAACTTGACATCGCATCATGGCAGGGCAGCCTCCAGTGAACTCCAGGGCTGTTCTCTGCTTTTGAGCTTTTTTGGTTGCAGCTTCGAGAGCCTCCACAACTTAAAGAAGAACTTCCTGTGTATCTGTGGCGTTAAGGTGATCCCCCAGAGAGCGAGAAATACCCTCAGGACCACAGCTGATGCAGCTGCCTGACACTTAAAAGGGAAGCAAGAAATAACGGCCAAAATAAGCCAAATAAGGGACTAAATCGGATGGGGATTGCGGATTTGTGGAAAGGTTCGGAGTGAGAGGTGGTAATAGTAGAATGACTTGGAGAGAGGAGCCCTTGATGCTGTCTGGTTGGATTGATTTGATTGTACAGTATTTGATTTGATCAGGAGTTCCAAGGGGCAACGCAGCAGTCATTGCATTTCATCAGGAACAGTGAGGACTTGAAAGATGGGTGAGGAGAAAGAGTTGAAGTGGTGGACGGGTGATTGGAGATTGGAAATCAGAGCTCGGAGATAGGAGACCAGCCACAGACTCCCTCCTCCTAATACCAGATTTAGACCTACTTGGGAATAATTCCGGATGAGGTGTTGGAATAGCAAAGGGCAAGGTGGTGTTTTTGAATGTACAGTATATGAAGTTTTGTGCAAGTTGAAAGAACAGAAGACTTAGAGGTGACTAGGCAAACCGGAAGGCCCACGCTGAAAATAAAGGGAGTATCACCAGCTCAGCGGGTTTATTAATTTGGATATAAACGGATTAGAACTATAAGCAATTTGATGACCAATGAGAAACATTGTTGAATTAATTTAGGATTGGGTCAGACTGATACATTAATTAGAAGACAATTGGGTTCTTAACTAACTTAATAACATTAAGAGTTCAAAACTGATCTTATTTAATAATCAATGTAAAACTGTCTAGGTATATCCTAATTCCTATTTCTCTCTTTCCTCTTCTGATATTCATTTACAATTGATTCCATATTAAATATAGAATTAATATAAATACTGATCAAACCTGATTAATCAAAATTACTTAACTATTTATTGGCTACTTTATTTAACATTGCTTTGTAAATGAACTGTCATTGATTGATTTGCTTTATTACCTACTATAGTGATAGATTGCTTGCTTGTTATTATTATTAATTATTAGATCTTTAATTTTTAATTACATTAACTATTCAATATTTGAGAGGCAGAGATATTAATAGACAAACCTGACACATAGCAACTCTTTTTTGAAATAGTTTAAATAAATATAATAGAAGTATATGGTTAATTGGAGTTATATTCTGGAAATATTTAAAATATTTAATTTAAAACTGGCTTTTTGCCAGTTTTGTATTGGAATGTAGTAAGATGTCGATGTCTTCAGCGACTACATTCCAATCCATGGTAAGGATGCAGCAATCAATCAATCAAAATTGTGAAAAGATGACAGAAAACATGGAAGATATGAGGGGTAATATTAAAAGAGTAGAGGATAGAGTAGTCAAAATGGATGGGAAAATAGAGTCTATTCAATAAACATTATCAAAGAATGAGCCAAAAATAAAAGAAATAGAAGAGAAGAGTGAAAAGGTGGAGGCAAAAATGCAAGAAACAGAAACTAACAGGATGACAACTATTAAAAATATGGAAGAAGTTTTACTTAGCACGGAACTTGAAAAACCTGCTCTCTTTCTGAGGTTCCAGAACATACAGGAAAATAAAGAAGAAAATCTTGTAGAAATAAAGGCTGAAATAGTAGCGAGCATTATATGGCATTAAATATGGCAAATAATAAAATAATACTATGCATAACTTTTTAATGTATTATATTTGTAAATTGTACTTAAAATTAAAATATATATATTGCAATACTATTTTCGTGTTCTATGAAACTTTTTGTTGCTCCATATAGACCAAATTTTTAATCAAGAAACACCCCCGGTCAATGGTGTCCTGCTTTACCAATGTTAAAATCTGGCTACCTTTTCTTTAGGACAAGTGTTGAACACAAGTAAGATAAAAAGATAAGCAAATAAATAATATTTCTGTCCTAAAAGATCTAGACGAATAGACACAATAATGAAAAATGTGACTGGTAAATTAAAATCTAAACCATAACAACATGGGCCCCTAAAGACCATACTAAAATAAGTGTTCTATGGATTTTATAAAGACAGAGCTGTAGCCAAATGCAACTGCCTCAAGACTGCCTTGTAAACTCTGGAGATGATGCAGGAAAAGACCATCTCCCATCGGCCTAATAGTTCAGTCTCAAGAGCAGCGGAGTTTCTGCGTATCTCCTGCAGACTTCAGTGTCTGCTGAAACACATTTTCTATTTATATGTGGCTTGCCTTACCTAAAGGCAATACTTGGTAACTAAGTGAAATAAAACATTAACAGATTGTAAAAGGAAACATCAACAGTAACATGGTTTAAAAAATGTGAATCCTTCTGTGTAGGGGATGTAACCATGGACCTGCTGAACTATCATGGATCTATCATAGTACTTGGCTGTGAATGTTCCCCATGAAGAGCCTTTCAATTCAAAGAATATTTTTCTCTTTCATAGCAGAACAGACACGAAATATTCAAAACAATTTCTAGAGGTAATGTTTTTGATTTAGTGTGTGGGAAAAGTTCTCACTTTGTTCCCAAATGCCAATCTGCCAAAGTAGGCCAACAAGCTGCTTTCTCACAGTACTCTTTTTGTGAGGTTGCATGAGATCACAACTGCCTTAACAAAATTTGTAATAGTGATGAGAGCTTCATATGAATCACAAGCTCAACTATTTATATATGCAGCTTTTTTTTCTCCAAAGTTTGATCAGAATGCAGGTCAACAAATAGCAGATGTCTTTTTGGTATTCTATATTTAGTCTATAATTTATCTGCCTTTAAAATGGGGATTGGCAACAGGATTAGCAACAGAATTTTATAGACATTCACCAAGAAGTCTGCCTCTCAGTTTCGATGTAAAAACTAAATACTGAATGCAAACGTGTCATCAAGGCTTGGTGCAAGATGGGAAATGACATCTCAGTGCTTTCTCTAAAAGTGGGACCCACTGGGTCATTCTTCCAAAACTGTGTCCTTACCAGGATCCTCAGGTCTTTCACGCCTTAGCACTTCAGCACATACACGCTTGAGTTTCTCGATTTTCCTTTTCATTTGTTCTTTTTCTATTGTAAAATTTTCCAATACTACCGTTTTCCTGTAACATAATAAGGACCAGAGAGATATTAGCCCTCTTGCAATATAGAGGCGGGAGGAGTGGAGGAGCCCATATCTAGGGTGGCACAGGGCCGGAATATCCCGGTTTTGCTGGGGAAAGGCAGATATGTTGGGAGACATGGGGTAGGCGGCTCTCGGGGAACAAGAGCTCGCTGCTTGAAAGCAATCCCTTGTTCTGGCCCCATGAGCTTAGCTCGGGGTACTGGCGACAAGCAAATCTCGGACCCTAGGCTCAGGCTGTTGATATTCAATGCCAGGTCAGTTGTAAATAAAGCTCCCCTCATCCAGGATTTACTCCTAGATGAGGAGGCTGACCTGACATGTGTTACTGAGATCTGGCTGGGCCCAGAAGGAGGAGTCCCTCTCTCTGAAATGTGCCCAGCTGGATTGCAGGTGTGGTACCAGCCACGACTCCATGGAAGGTGGGGGGATGAGTGGCTATTATAGTGAAAAAGACCTTCAGCCTACGCAGGCTCGCTGCTCCTGAGATTACGGATTGTGAGTCCCTCTTTGTGAAGTTGGACCTAGGGGTTCAGTTGGGCTTGTTGCTCATGTACCTGCCTCCCAGCTGCATGTCAACAGCCCTGCCTGCGCTACTCAAGGAGGTAGCTGGGCTGGCAGTGGAGTTCCCCAAGCTTATTGTCTTGGTGGACATTAACCTGTTGCTCGGAGAATCCTCTGGATTGGTGCAGGAGTTGGACCTGACTGAAGTAATTTAGGGTGCAACTCATGGGGGGGGCATGCTCCTGACATGGTATTCCCCACAGAGCAGTTGAGCAATGATCTGAAATTAAGGGTCTTAAATATGTTGCCTTTGTCATGGTCAGATCATTTTCTGGTACGGCTTGATTTCAAGGCTTCAATCCTCCTTATTTGGCCTTATTTGGACCGGGAGTCTCTACTCACAGTCGCTCATGCCTTTATCACCTTGAGATTCAACTACTGCAATGCTCTCTAAATCGGGCTACCTTTGAAGAGTGTTTGGAA
>NW_027248628.1:0-62657 GCF_031021105.1 Erythrolamprus reginae | reverse complement strand
TGCCTACTGGGACTGACATGTTTCCACTGCCAGCAAATTCTGCAGTCCCAATTTTTGAACCAAAAGCAAACAATTTTGTGACCTCCTGATATGAAAGAAAGATATTCTAAAAAAGAGATAATACTTACAGTTGTTATTTCTGCTTCGCCTGTTCTAGCACACGGTTCCTCTGTTGCTTGATCGCCACTGGAGAAAATAAACAAAAACAAAGAGATGCACATTTGAAACTATATTACTCCCCAGTTACTAAAACCTTTTTAACTTGCAAATCCTCAACTTGGATACATCAATACAATGCATAGAAACATCACAGCCTACAGGTAAGACTATTTGGCAGTTTGAGTCCCATAGGCTCAAGGTTGACTCAGCCTTCCATCTTTCCGAGGTTGGTAAAATGAGGACCCCAATTGTTGGGGGGTAATATGCTGACTGTAAAACGCTTAGAGAGAGCTGTAAAGCACTGTGAAGTCTAAGTGCTATTGCTATTATCAGTGGTGAAGAATATTAGGATTGACTGTTGGGCTGTTCAAGTTGCTCTTCACAACTTCTATTCCTTCAGTTGCCCAGAGGATGTAAAATGTATATGGGAAAATCACAGGCCACACTTTATCCTTGAAATTATTTTCCTTTCAAGCTTCTTGAATTAAAATTTTGTCCCATAGAATAACTGTTTCAATGTTGTTCAAAATCAAAACGAATACCGTATGTGTATTAGCAAGATACGGCTTGAAGAAGATTCAATGTACTTAACTTATGGGGAAGAGAACTTGGGGAGCTAAGGGAAAACTGAAATGGGGGGAAAAAATCCCCCAAATCAAGTTGCTATAGGAACCAAGCTAGCATGATAGCCAAAGAAAGAAGCCTTGGGCAACAAGAAGGTTGGAGTGTTTCAAATATCACACAAGAAAAAACACGGCATTTTAATCAAGACTCAGCATATAAGAAGCATATAACATATATGTTTCTTATATAGAAGCATATAACAGAAATAGTCTTTGCAGGAATATACCCAAGAGGTCTTTCTTGTAAAGAGAAAAGTGAAATACAACAGGCAACAAATCCAAGTACCGTATATACTCGAGTATAAGTCGAGTTTTTCAGCCCAAAAAATGGGCTGAAAAACCCGACCTCGGGTTATACTCGGGTGACTGACAAGTCAGTACAAGAGGGCGCCCGCGAGAGCCTGGCTTGGACGGGTGAGGGAGCTATCGCCTCTTCCCGGCTGAGGTAGCTTGCCCGCGAGAGGGGAAAAAAGGCGTGTGGTAGCTTGCCCGCGAGAGGGGAAAAAAGGCGTGTGGTCCTTGCCAGTTACCCATTTGCCGGGACTTCACTTTCTGCCTGCCTCTTGCCAAGGCCCCTGCCAGGTGAAAAACATTTGCCAGACTGCATAAACCCCCTTGTTTTGTTCCGTGACCTCAGTGGGAAGGGGCTGGCTGGGTGGAAAAGCAGCGAGCCATTCCCTCCCGACATTCCCTTCCCTCACTCACTCGCCTTTATTTTGCTGACTCGGCTGCCTTTTCATACTACTATTCCCATGACCAACTCCACGGCCGGCCGCCCCCTTCACCCACACTTTCCTCCCGTGCCTCTTGGAAGTTGTAGTCTTTTCGAGAAGGCGGGCTCAGCCGCTCTGCCCGAAGAGACACTACGACTCCCAGAAGGCTAAAGGGAGCGTGACGTAAACCGTGGATGCAGCCGAAAGAGACACCGGCAGGCATCCTGTCAATGGGTCTTTCCGTGGGGGGGAGAGGGTGCGAGGCTGAGTTGTTTTCCTAGAATGAAAAGCACTGGCGCCCAAGCCTTCCAGGAAAATTACGGTAGTTCTCTGCATCTTTCATTTGGAGACTTAGCCCTGCTTTGTGCTCTGCACCTGAGCAGGGGTGCCCCCCTCCTCTGTCCTAAAGTCCCTGTCTTATACACTTGGCATTTTACTCATTGCCAGTGTCAAGGCATTTTAAGGGTTATTTATGCATTTTATGCTATATGCTGTTGTATTGTTGTTACATTTTATATTGCTTTTTAGTTGTTGTGATTGTTGTGAGCCACCCAGAGACCTGTTGGAGTTGGGCGGCAAGGAAGGAGGGAGGGAAGGAAGGAGGTAGGAAAGAAGGAAGACAGAAAGAAAGAAAAAAAGATTGTAGGAAGGAAGAGAGACAAAGAAAGATGGTAGGTAGGAAGGAAGGAAAACAGACAAAAAAGGAAAGGAGGGAGGGAAGGGACAGAAGAAGGAAAGAAAAAGGAAGGAAGATAGGCAGAGAGAAAAAGAAAGGGGGAGGGAAGAAGGAGGGAAGGAGAGAGACAGACAGACAGAAAGAAAGAAAGACCTATGACCACAATTGAGCCCAAATTGTGGTTGTTAAACAAAAGCATTGTTCAGTGAGAATCAGCACATTTTACTCAATCCATGACATTTCCTAGCTCTAACAGTGATGTGCAAGCTAGGGAAGAACTGGTACATCTGAAGGCATGTGTAATGTTCTTGTTGTGGTTAAATGTGTGGCAGAAAGTGGACTCTGGGTTTGTTTTTCCTATTACAGTAAGTAAGGTTGAATGTACCGCATATACCTGTAATTTTACAAGAGCTCCCTCCCCCCCCCTCTCTGTAAATATACATACGGTATAGTTTATATAGTAAACAGTGTATGGTATATTTTTGTGTGCCTGTGTGTAATATGTATGTACACATATGGCATATATACATAGAATTAAATAGTATATTTTGGATGTTCAGTAATAGTAAATAGAGAGGGAAATTGTATCTCTTTGAGGCAAGGAGAGGCCAAGTATCCTAACCCTAACCCAAACCAGCAGGAGCAGTGGGGGATTGAGGTAAGTACAGTACTTGCAATTTTTTTGCCTATACCTGCCTTGGGGGAACATATACCTGTTTACCCTCTTTTAAACTTACAGAACTAGTTTACTGGTTTTCTTTGAAATAAATATTCTAAAAAATGTAATCTAATGATGCCTCAATTGATGTAATTTTATTGGTTTCCATTTTTATAAGTTACCAGTAGCCGCTGCAATTTCCACCCTCGACTTATAATGGAGTCAATAAATTTTCCCAGTTTTTTGTGGCAAAAGTAGGCACCTCGACTTATGGTCGGAGCGACTTATACTCGAGTATATACGGTAATTAGAAGAATACAGTATTTATGGAAAACAATTAGAAATAGATAAAAACATTATTAGGGACAAGGGGGAAAATGGTTACAAAAGTTTATAACCTATTCCTAAGATTCAAAATGGAAGAAAAACTATGAAAGAGACAACAATAAGTTGGGCCAGAAATTTTGGATATAGTATTGAATTAGACCATTGGGAAAATTATGGGGTAAAAAATATAAATTAACAATGTTGTCAACCTATAGGGAAAACATTTACAAGATGTTTTACTGTTGGTATCTACCTCCAGCAAGATTGGCCAAAATGTACCCAACTGTTTGCCTGAATTCTGAAAGTGTGGGTATAAACAGGGTACCTTCTACCATATGGGGTGGACATACCTTAAAGTTAGGAAATAATGGCACAAAATAAGGGATTGGCTGAAAGAAATCACTCAACAGGCAACAGATCAAATAGGATAGCACAAATGCTATCATCTAAAATGAATATTATTTTCTCCCAGCATATTTGTAAGAATGAATGCATTCTCACCACCATTTCTATTTTATTCAACATATTGGAAATATCAGCCATATGATTAATAAAAATTAAGTTTAACATAATTGCTGGCAGGATTAGAAATCTGAAACAGGAGGTTTAAAACTTTACGTGTTATATATCAGCAGCAGAAAAATTACAATCACTGTTTCAGGTACATTCGGTATATTTTTAAATGAATGATGGAGGCCTTAAGAATTTAGTTTGGATTGCTAAAATGCAGAAAGAGGTTTCTGGCTTAAAAGAAGAAAACAACCATCATCATCATCATCATCATCATCATCATCATCATCATCATTGTTATTATTATTATTATTATTATTATTTAGATTTGTATGCTGCCCCTCTCCGAAGACTCGGGGTGGCATACAAGATTTGCTCCAAAGCCCCAGCTCCTTATGCAAGAATTATGTTCTGTACACTGAATGCTGAAGAAATATTTTGCTGTGAAAAACCCCATGATTTTTCACGCAACCCAAAAGCTATTATAGTGCTGTGAGGCTCCACTGGATCTCCCCAAAAGGGTCGTTATTCCTGCACCGCCCAAAGCAAAGGGCCAGTTTAGTTGCATACCTTTGTTCAGATGTGGAGCCAATGTAATCAGTACTAGCAGGATCTGGAAATACTTTGGGATCTGGAAAAGGTGGAACGGCTTTGGACATACTTGATGTGCCTTGCTTTAAAATACAGATCTCTCTACAATTCTGAAGCAAAGCCTTATTGGCAGATCTTGGAGTCGTATACTGGGAAATCTTGACAGTTGATTTAGGAGCCACACCTGTAGGCAATAGATGAATAAGCAATTGAAGAACTGAATGTTGTATAATATTAATATGTTATCTGTGACAAATTTTGGATTCTGAGCCCCACATCTACAGAAAATATGGGGGAGAAGGATGCCAAATGCTTGAAATATGATTAAGTCATCCTCAAAGGTTTTCCTCACATTTTATGCTCTATTGAGACACTGAAAAGTTTTAGCAGATTTGACCTATAGTACAGGTGAAACTTGAAAAATTAGAATATCATGCAAACGTTCATTTAGTTCAGTAATGCAACTTAAAAGATGAAACTTAATATATGAGAGAGACTCATTACATGCAAAGCAAGGTATTTCAAGCCATGATTTGTCATAATTGTGACGATTATGGTTTACAGCTCATGAAAACCCCAAATCCCCCATTCTCAGAAAATTAGAATATTACATACGATCAATAAAACAAGGATTGCGCACAGAATGGTATCAGACCATAGTTCCCTCTAAGCTGAGCAGTGAGCAATCGCTCACTTAAAAATCATCATCAACTCAGAATTTTCCAAACCTGCCCTGAAGCCGAGAGGGAAAGAATGAGAGGGAAGGAGAGAGAGAGGAAGAGAGGAAGAGAGAGAAACAGATAGAAAAAAGAGAGGAATGAAAAGAGAAAGAAAAAGAATGGGAGTAAGGAAGAGAGAAAGAAAATCAAAATCTAGTTTGAAACTAGCTCAACTATTTAAGTGGCATTTTGATAGTCATAGAGTTGCCCTATTATGAGCTCACTGTTATAGACACAGTACAGTATTTTATTTTGAAGTTCTGTGAGGCAAAACAGGGTGGCTTTTTTGTTTGTTTGTTTGTTTGTTTGTTTGTTTGTTTGTTTGTTTATTATTTCTGTGCCGCCCAGTCCTGAAGGGACTGCCGCTCAGACACTATACTTTTCCGCCCACACCCCAAAAAATTAGAGGGAACACTGTATCAGACCTCCAAAAGGTATAAGCATGCATGTGTTTGGGACCTTTCGTAGCAAGTACTGTCTCAATGCGGCGTGGTATGGAAGCTATCATCCTGTGGCACTGTTGAGGTATTATGGAAGACCAGGATGCTTCAATAGTAGCATTAAGCTCTTCTGCATTATTCGGTCTCATGTCTCTCATCTTTCTCTTGGTAATGCCCCATAGATTCTCTTTGGGGTTCAGATCAGGCAAGTTTGCTGGCCAATCAAGGACAGTAATCCCATGATCATTGAACCTGGTTTTGGGGGATTTGGGCACTGTAAGCAGGAGCCAAATCCTGTTGGAAAATTTAAGTCACCATCCCCATAAAGCTGGCATGTGGATGGAAACCAAAATCTCCCGGTAGACAGCTCTGTTGACTCTGGACTTAATAAAGCACAGTGGACGAATACCAGCAGATGACATGGCTCCCCAAATCAACACAGACTGTGGAAACTTTTACATCTCATTTGGCAACCAAGGACCCAAAGTATGGAGGAAGAATGGAGGCACACTCTGCAAGATGCTTGAGGTCCAGTGTAACATTTCCACAGTATGTGTTGATTTGGGGAGCCATATCATCTGCTGGTATTCATCCACTATGCTTCATTAAGTCTATGATTCATGACCTAGATTCACTATCATAGACCAGGGAGTGGGTGGGGTGGAATACTTCATCCATACCCAGGATCTCAAAGTGGGTAACCAAAACAATATAAAACAAAATATTAAAAAATAATATATGTATTAGGGAGGCGACAAATGATATAAAATGTAGAAGGCTACATACTGTTGGATGCCATAATCATACAACAATGTTGTTGTGGCATTGTGCTTGTTGTCAATTGGATTTTGAATCCAATCAGAATGTTATCTGTGAAGCGCCATTGTTTGGTCACCTAACTGCTTCCTCCAACTACAATCAATTTATCCAATATTTTATGTCCTAAGTAGAGGTGGCTAAGGATTGCCCACCCCACGTGGGTTTCAGGAAAGGTGGACTATGAGGTGATATTTCTTATGGAATATTTCTTTATGGCATAATTTGCTCTCAAAAAGCTGTTTGGCATCTTATTAATGTTCTTGAAAAAAACAGTGAAACAGAAAGCTTTTAATGTTTAATGCTGCAGAACCTGAACAGTGAAACAAAATGAATAGTTTCATGGTGGTGTGGATATGTTTAAATGACCAGGAACTCATGCGGAGTCAGCAATGTGTAGCTACTGCAATAATTGTCATAACACAGTACATATATTCTTGCACAAAAGCTGTGGTCTGGCATCTGGACTGACCTGGAAAGGGTTTGGCAGGAGATTCAATTCTGAAAAACCCTCCATCAAATATCTGTTCTGCTCCTTGGCCTGAAGTCTGTGCTGCCAACCCTTCTTTTGCCTTGTTCTTCATGGCTGCTTTTATACATGCAAGGCATTTTCTGGCTGCTCCGCTTTCGGCAGACCCCCCAGCTGCTTTGGCTGTCCTTCGAAGGATGGGCTTTTTCTGGAAATCAAAAAATACCTTGGCATAGCTGATAATTCCCAGCCTTCAAAAACTCAGGGCACAGAGAAGGAATGCAACCAGACCTCTCTAGAGATCCTGCCTGTATCATGATAGACCCAATGACATCCAATTTACATGCCTTGGCAGCACCCTCTCCAGTGCAGTGACAATTGATATTGAGGTCAACTGCAGGCAAGCTCTGCATTTGGCAGACTAATAACCAACGTGTGGAACCGATGTGGAATAAGCCTAGCTACAAAGCTCAAAGTCTACCAAGCAATAACGCTAACTACCCTGTTCTATGCCAGTGAGACTTGGACTGTACACAGGAGGCATGCTAGGCGATTGAACCACTTCAACATGACCTACCTCTGTAGAATTCTGTGGATCTGGTGGCAGGATAAGGCACCTGACACTGAGGTTACATAGAAACATAGAAGTCTGACGGCAGAAAAAGACCTCATGGTCCATCTAGTCTGCCCTTGTACTATTTCCTGTATTTTATCTTACAATGTATCCTTAAATCAGCTCCTTCTGGAGATTCGCACTGCCCCCACCCTCCTCGCCTTCCGTAAAAGCTTAAGGATCTATTGATGCCACCAGGCTTGGGGCCATTAAACCCTAGCCCCCTGGTCGACAAGTGTAGTATGTTTTGCTGTGTGAATGGTAATGAATGTTTTAAAATCTTATTAGAGTTTTTAAAAGTTTTTTAGTATATTAATTAGATTTTTATATATGTATATGTTACTGTGGTACCTCAAGAAACGAACCCCTCGTCTTACGAACAACTCGTGATACGAACCCGGGGTTCAGAAAAATGTTGCCTCTTCTTACGAACTTTTTTCGAGTTACGAACCGGCGTTCGGAGACTGCTGGGAAGCCGCGCGTCTGTTTTAAAAGGTCACAGCCGGGCGGCGGGGCTTCCCAGAAGCCTCCCGAACACCGGTTCGTAACTCGAACAAAGTTCGTAAGAAGAGGCAAAATTTTGCTGAACCCCGGGTTCGGTTCGGGAGGTTGCTGGGAAGCCCCAGAGGCCGGCTGCGACCTTTTAAAACACCCGCGCCGCTTCCCAGCTGTCTCCTGACCCCGAATGCTAAAGCTGAACTTCCCCGTTCGGCTTCGGGAGACAGCTGCAAAGCAGCGTGGGTGTTTTAAAAGGTCGCAGCCGGCCTGGGGTGCTTGCCAGCACCCCCCCGAACCCCGAACTTTTGCCGAACTTCCGGGTTCGGGGTTCGGGGGGTTCTGGCAAGCCCCCCAGGCTAGCTGCGACCTTTTAAAACAACCGCGCCACTTCGCAGCTGTCTCCCAAAGCCAAATGCGGAAGTTCGGCTTTAGCGTTCGGGGTCAGGAGACAGCTGGGAAGCGGCGCGGGTGTTTTAAAAGGTCGCAGCCGGCCTGGGGGGCTTGCCAGCACCCCCCCCGAACCCCGAACCCGGAAGTTCGGCAAAAGTTCGGGGTTCGGGGGGGTGCTGGCAAGCCCCCCAGGCTGGCTGCGACCTTTTAAAACACCCACGCCGCTTCGCAGCTGTCTCCCGAAGCCGAACGCGGAAGTTCGGCTTTAGCGTTCGGCTTCAGGAGACAGATGGGAAGTGGCGCGGCTCTTTTAAAAGGTCGCAGCCGGCCTGGGGGGCTTGCCAGCACCCCCCCGAACCCCGAACTTTTTCTGAACTTCCGGGTTCGGGGTTTGGGGGGGTGCTGGGAAGCCCCCCAGGCCGGCTGCGGCCTTTTAAAACACCCGCGCCGCTTCGCAGCTGTCTCCTGAAGCCGAACACGGAAGTTCGGCTTTAGCGTTCGGCTTCAGGAGACAGATGGGAAGCGGCGCGGCTCGGCTCTTTTAAAAGGTCGCAGCCGGCCTGGGGGGCTTGCCAGCACCCCCCCGAACCGAGTGAGTGAATGAATGATGTCACCAAGATTTTCTTTTTTAAAAAAAAATTATTTCAGAGTGTCACTTTCATAGCATTTCATTGCATTCCCCCCTTATATGAAAATAGAAGATAGCCACCACTTGTTAGGGCGTTACTTCTGTACATAAGCAGGGTGATTTTGACAAAAATGTGCAAGAACAGTCGAGAAAGCAAAAAGGGCTAAAAGATTTATTAAGTTCTGAGAAACAAATTAATATTTAGAAGTGACTCCAAAGGACCCCTCCATCATCCACTGGGATATAAAAAGCAGCAGAAGCAGCAGCGAATCATTAACTTGCAAGATTCTTATAACCAATCTTATGGAAATCATTTTGGTCTTCAGGTAAAGTTGATTTTCTGGTCTGGTTTGCCTACTGGGACTGACATGTTTCCACTGCCAGCAAATTCTGCAGTCCCAATTTTTGAACCAAAAGCAAACAATTTTGTGACCTCCTGATATGAAAGAAAGATATTCTAAAAAAGAGATAATACTTACAGTTGTTATTTCTGCTTCGCCTGTTCTAGCACACGGTTCCTCTGTTGCTTGATCGCCACTGGAGAAAATAAACAAAAACAAAGAGATGCACATTTGAAACTATATTACTCCCCAGTTCCTAAAACCTTTTTAACTTGCAAATCCTCAACTTGGATACATCAATACAATGCATAGAAACATCAGAGCCTACAGGTAAGATTATTTGGCAGTTTGAGTCCCATAGGCTCAAGGTTGACTCAGCCTTCCATCTTTCCGAGGTTGGTAAAATGAGGACCTCAATTGTTGGGGGGTAATATGCTGACTGTAAAACGCTTAGAGAGAGCTGTAAAGCACTGTGAAGTCTAAGTGCTATTGCTATTATCAGTGGTGAAGAATATTAGGATTGACTGTTGGGCTGTTCAAGTTGCTCTTCACAACTTCTATTCCTTCAGTTGCCCAGAGGATGTAAAATGTATATGGGAAAATCACAGGCCACACTTTATCCTTGAAATTATTTTCCTTTCAAGCTTCTTGAATTAAAATTTTGTCCCATAGAATAACTGTTTCAATGTTGTTCAAAATCAAAACGAATACTGTATGTGTATTAGCAAGATACGGCTTGAAGAAGATTCAATGTACTTAACTTATGGGGAAGAGAACTTGAGGAGCTAAGGGAAAACTGAAATGGGGAAAAAAATATCCCCCAAATCAAGTTGCTATAGGAACCAAGCTAGCATGATAGCCAAAGAAAGAAGCCTTGGGCAACAAGAAGGTTGGAGTGTTTCAAATATCACACAAGAAAAAACACGGCATTTTAATCAAGACTCAGCATATAAGAAGCATATAACATATATGTTTCTTATATAGAATCATATAACAGAAATAGTCTTTGCAGGAATTAACCAAGAGGTCTTTTTTGTAAAGAGAAAAGTGAAATACAACAGGCAACAGATCCAAGTACCGTATATACTCGAGTATAAGTCGAGTTTTTCAGCCCAAAAAATGGGCTGAAAAACCCGACCTCGGGTTATACTCGGGTGACTGACAAGTCACTACAAGAGGGTGCCTGCGAGAGCCTGGCTTGGACGGGTGTGGGAGCTATCGCCTCTTCCCGGCTGTGGTAGCTTGCCCGCGAGAGGGGAAAAAAGGCGGTGAATTGGGGGGGGTGGATTCTTGCTTCTGTAGTCTCGCCACCCCCCCCCACCTCACCGGCTTTCCCCCCCTCTTGCGCGCAAGCAAAGGAGCCAGCCAACAACTTGAACGCCGCGCAAGAGGGGAAAAAAGCTGGTGAGGTGGAGGGGGGGGTGGCGAGAATACAGAAGCAGGAATCCACCCCACACCCCACCTCACCGGCTTTTTTCCTCTCTAGCGTGGCATTCGAGTGGTTGGCTGGCTCCTTTGCTTGCGCGCAAGAGGGAGAAGAGGCCGGTGAGGTGGGGAGGGGTGGATTCCTGCTTCTGTATTCTTGCAAAAAAAAAAAACCCCGCTTTTTTCCCCTTTCGTGCACAAGCAAAGGAGCCAGCCAATCACTCAAACACCGCGCTAGAGAGGAAAAAAGTCGGTGGGGAGGCGAGAATACAGAAGCAAGAATCCACCCCCCACCCCACCTCACCGGCTTTCCCCCCCCCCTTGCATGATTATGTCCATGGAGGCACCTCCCCCGCCCGCCCTGGGATTCCTTGATGCAATCTCAGCTTCTCAGCTTTTTAAAAAAATGAACGTTTGGGATTACAGCAATGGATTTTTCCAATAAAAAATTACCGGAGTGGGCGATGGGGGGTGGGGGTGTTGTCCTCTGAAATGGCCAGAGTAACGGGCAGATGGGAGCGTGTGGTCCTTGCCAGTTACCCATTTGCCGGGACTTCACTTTCTGCCTGCCCCTTGCCAAGGCCCCTGCAGCCGAAAGAGACACCGGCAGGCGTCCTGTCAATGGGTCTTTCCGTGGGGGGGAGGGGGTGCGAGGCTGAGTTGTTTTCCTAGAATGAAAAGCACCTGCGCTCAAGCCTTCCAGGAAAATTACGGTAGTTCTCTGCGTCTTTCATTTGGAGACTTAGCCCTGCTTTGTGCTCTGCACCTGAGCAGGGGTGCCCCACTCCTCTGTCCTAAAGTCCCTGTCTTATACATTTGGCATTTTACTCATTGCCAGTGTCAAGGCATTTTAAGGGTTATTTATGCATTTTATGCTATATGCTGTTGTATTGCTGTTACATTTTATATTGCTTTTTAGTTGTTGTGATTGTTGTGAGCCACCCAGAGACCTGTTGGAGTTGGGCGGCAAGGAAGGAGGGAGGGAGGGAAGGAAGGAGTTAGGAAAGAAGGAAGACAGAAAGAAAGAAAAAAAGATTGTAGGAAGGAAGAGAGACAAAGAAAGATGGTAGGTAGGAAGGAAGGAAAACAGACAAAAAAGGAAAGGAGGGAGGGAAGGGACAGAAGAAGGAAAGAAAAAGGAAGGAAGATAGGCAGAGAGAAAAAGAAAGGGGGAGGGAAGAAGGAGGGAAGGAGAGAGACAGACAGAAAGAAAGAAAGACCTATGACCACAATTGAGCCCAAATTGTGGTTGTTAAACAAAAGCATTGTTCAGTGAGAATCAGCACATTTTACTCAATCCATGACATTTCCTAGCTCTAACAGTGATGTGCAAGCTAGGGAAGTACTGGTACATCTGAAGGCATGTGTAATGTTCTTGTTGTGGTTAAATGTGTGGCAGAAAGTGGACTCTGGGTTTGTTTTTCCTATTACAGTAAGTAAGGTTGAATGTACCGCATATACCTGTAATTTTACAAGAGCTCCCTTCCCCCCCCTCTCTGTAAATATACATACGGTATAGTTTATATAGTAAACAATGTATGGTATATTTTTGTGTGCCTGTGTGTAATATGTATGTACACATATATCATATATACATAGAATTAAATAGTATACAGTGGTACCTCGAGATACGAGTTTAATTCGTTCCTGACCTGGGCTCTTAAGTCGAGCAGCTCTTATCTCGAACGACTTTTCCCCATAGGAATTAATGTAAATAATTTTAATTGGTTCCAGCCCTCAAAAAACTCACAAAGTTAGTCTAAATTATGCAGAAAGACAAGTTTTTAATGAAGAAATGTACATGTACATATAAATGAATAATGAAGTTTCTTTCACTTAACTTGTAAACTTTCTTAAACTTTTAAATTTACATATGTTCAACTTCTCTGCCACCCAATCCTGTAGGACAGAGGTCCCCAACCCTTTTTGCACCAGGGATCGGCTTTAAGCGATCAAGAGAGGAATGGGATAAATGAATGGACGGAGGGTGGGAAGGAAGGAAGGAAAGAGGGAAGGGACAGGAACAGAGGAAGGAAGCAAGGAAACTTATGAAAGGGGAGAGTAAGAGAGGAATGAGTGAAGGGAGGGAGGGAGGGAAGAAGGTGGGAAGGAGAAAGAAAAGAAGAAATAGAGGAAGGGAAGGTAAAAGAGAGAAAGAAAAAGAGCTAGCTTCCGCGTTCAGCTTCAGGAGACAGCTGCGAAGCCGCGCGCGTGTTTTAAAAGGTTGCAGCCGGCCCGGGAGGCTCGGGGGGGTGCTGGCAAGCCCCCCAGGCTGGCTGCAAGCACCCCCCGAGCCCCCCAGGCCGGCTGCAACCTTTTAAAACACGCGCGCCGCTTCGCAGCTGTCTCCTGAAGCCGAACGCGGAAGTTAGCGTTCGGCTTCAGGAGACAGCTCCTTAGCGCTTGTATCTCGAATTTGGGCTTGTAAGTAGAACAAAAATATCTCTCCCCTCCCAGCTCTTATCTCGAGTTGCTCTTAAGTAGAGCAGCTCTTATGTCGGGGTTCCACTGTATTTTGGATGTTCAGTAATAGTAAATATAGAGGGAAATTGTATCTCTTTGAGGCAAGGAGAGGCCAAGTATCCTAACCCTAACCCAAACCAGCAGGAGCAGTGGGGGATTGACGTAAGTACAGTACTTGCAATTTTTTTGCCTATACCTGCCTTGGGGGAACATATACCTGTTTACTCTCTTTTAAACTTACAGAACTAGTTTACTGGTTTTCTTTGAAATAAATATTCTAAAAAATGTAATCTAATGATGCCTCAATTGATGTAATTTTATTGGTTTCCATTTTTATAAGTTACCAGTAGCCGCTGCAATTTCCACCCTCGACTTATAATGGAGTCAATAAATTTTCCCAGTTTTTTGTGGCAAAAGTAGGCACCTCGACTTATGGTCGGAGCGACTTATACTCGAGTATATACGGTAATTAGAACAATACAGTATTTATGGAAAACAATTAGAAATAGATAAAAACATTATTAGGGACAAGGGGGAAAATGGTTACAAAAGTTTATAACCTATTCCTAAGATTCAAAATAGAAGAAAAACTATGAAAGAGACAACAATAAGTTGGGCCAGAAATTTTGGATATAGTATTGAATTAGACCATTGGGAAAATTATGGGGTAAAAAATATAAATTAACAATGTTGTCAACCTATAGGGAAAACATTTACAAGATGTTTTACTGTTGGCATCTACCTCCAGCAAGATTGGCCAAAATGTACCCAACTGTTTGCCTGAATTCTGAAAGTGTGGGTATAAACAGGGTACCTTCTACCATATGGGGTGGACATACCTTAAAGTTAGGAAATAATGGCACAAAATAAGGGATTGGCTGAAAGAAATCACTCAACAGGCAACAGATCAAATAGAATAGCACAAATGCTATCATCTAAAATGAATATTAATTTCTCCCAGCATATTTGTAAGAATGAATGCATTCTCACCACCTTTTCTATTTTATTCAACATATTGGAAATATCAGCCATATGATTAATAAAAATTAAGTTTAACATAATTGCTGGCAGGATTAGAAATCTGAAACAGGAGGTTTAAAACTTTACGTGTTATATCAGCAGCAGAAAAATTACAATCACTGTTTCAGGTATATTCGGTATATTTTTAAATGAACGATGGAGGCCTTAAGAATTTAGTTTGGATTGCTAAAATGCAGAAAGAGGTTTCTGGCTTAAAAGAAGAAAACAACCATCATCATCATCATCATCATCATCATCATCATCATCATCATTATTATTATTACCGTATTTTTCGCTCCATAAGACACAGTTTTTTTCCTCCCAAAGTAGGATGAAAAATCAGCGGCGTCTTATGGAGCGAAGATGCAGGCAGGGAGGGGGGGGAGGCGGTGGAGCAGAGTGGGGGGCGGGCAGGGGGACCAAGCCCGGCGGGGTGCAGGGCGAAGGCGTCTCGGTGCGCAGGCAGGCGCCGGGGCTGCTGGCGGAGCTCTCCGGGGAGACGCTGGGCACTGGCCGCGGGGGTGGCTCCTCCTTTCCCTCCCCTCCCCTCCTCCGATTTGGGGCTGGTGGGACGGTAGCGGCAGCGGAAGGGCGGCGCGCAGCGGGAGGGTGATGGCAGCGGCAGCGGGTAGTAGCCGTGGGGCAGCGGCAGAGTGGTCAGCTGTGAGGCGGAGGCTGAGCTCTGGAACAGAGGCACTGACCGCGGCGGCTGGACAGCATTTACGGCGCCTAGCAACATGTCTAGCCGCCGTCAGTGCTCCGTTCTGGAGCTCCACCTCACAGCTGACGACCTTGCCGCCGCCGAGAGAGAGAGGGAGAGAGAGAAAGAGAGAGGGAGAGAGGGGGGAGAGAAAGAGATAGCAAGAGAGGGAGAGAGAGAAAGAGAGAGGGAGAGAGAGAGAGGAGATAAAGGAAGAGGAGATAGAAAGGAAGAGAGAGAAAGAAAGAGGGGTAGAAAGAGAGAGGGAGAGATGCTCAGTGAGCCTTTATTTGAAGTTGCCTTTCTTGCTTGCCAGCCCAATTGCCAGGGGCTGGGGTGGATCAGAAGGGACAACGCACACACAAAAACACAAACCCGCAGCCTCCATCACATTTCCACCCGGCTGCAGCCTTACGAGACGGTCGCAGGATCGTCCGCTTCCTGGGTTTCTCAGGATCCAGGAATCCTGCCGCGAGTCTCTCCTCACAGCATAACCCCCGGGGCTTGCTGTTTCCAACGACGCCCCCGCTTCCCAGCTGCCGACGGTCTTCCTCGTTTGAGCCGTTCCCATAAGCGCCCGTGCCAAAAAACTCTCCAAACCCCGAAGTCCCCAAAATCTTCCTTTGCGGTTTTGCGCTGCCAAGTTAGACCGTCCTCGCTTCTTTCTTTCTTTCTTTCTTTCTTTCTTTCTTTCTTTCTTTCTTTCTTTCTTTTGCTCTCTTGCTTTCATTCTTTTTTCTTTCTCTTTCTTTCTTTCTTTCTTTCTTTCTTTTGCTTTCTCTCCTTCCTTCCCTCCTTCCATTTCTTTCATTCCCCCTCTCTATTTTTATTTCTCTTTCATTCTCTTTCTTTCTTTCTTTCTCTCTTTCTTGCTTTCTTTCTTTCTCTATTTTACCTTCCCTTCCTCTATTTCTTCTTTTCTTTCTCCTTCCTACCTTCTTCCCTCCCTCCCTTCCTTCAGTCCTTCCTCTCTTACTCTCCCCTTTCATAAGTTTCCTTGCTTCCTTCCTCTGTCCCTTCCCCCTTTCTTTCTTTCTTTCTTTCTTTCTTTCTTCCTTCCTTCCTTTCCTCCATCCATTTCTTGCTTTCCTTTTCCTTCCTCCCTTCTCCCTACTATTTGGCTCAAAATATTTTTTCTATTTTCCTCCTCTAAAATCTAGGTGCGTCTTATCAGCAGGTGCGTCTTATAGAGCGAAAAATACGGGTATTTAGATTTGTATGCTGCCCCTCTCCGAAGACTCGGGGTGGCATACAAGATTTGCTCCAAAGTCCCAGCTCCTTATGCAAGAATTATGTTCTGTACACTGAATGCTGAAGAAATATTTTGCTGTGAAAACCCCCATGATTTTTCACGCAACCCAAAAGCTATTATAGTGCTGTGAGGCTCCACTGGATCTCCCCAAAAGGGTCGTTATTCCTGCACCGCCCAAAGCAAAGGGCCAGTTTAGTTGCATACCTTTGTTCAGATGTGGAGCCAATGTGATCAGTACTAGCAGGATCTGGAAATACTTTGGCATCTGGAAAAGATGGAACGGCTTTGGACATACTTGATGTGCCTTGCTTTAAAATACAGATCTCTCTACAATTCTGAAGCAAAGCCTTATTGGCAGATCTTGGAGTCGTATACTGGGAAATCTTGACAGTTGATTTAGGAGCCACACCTGTAGGCAATAGATGAATAAGCAATTGAAGAACTGAATGTTGTATAATATTAATATGTTATCTGTGACAAATTTTGGATTCTGAGCCCCACATCTACAGAAAATATGGGGGAGAAGGATGCCAAATGCTTGAAATATGATTAAGTCATCCTCAAAAGTTTTCCTCACATTTTATGCTCTATTGAGACACTGAAAAGTTTTAGCAGATTTGACCTATAGTACAGGTGAAACTTGAAAAATTAGAATATCATGCAAACGTTCATTTAGTTCAGTAATGCAACTTAAAAGGTGAAACTTAATATATGAGAGAGACTCATTACAGGCAAAGCAAGGTAGTTCAAGCCATGATTTGTCATAATTGTGACGATTATGGTTTACAGCTCATGAAAACCCCAAATCCCCCATTCTCAGAAAATTAGAATATTACATACGATCAATAAAACAAGGATTGCGCATAGAATGGTATCAGACCTCCAAAAAGTATAAGCATGCATGTGTTTGGGACCTTTTGTAGCAAATACTGCCTCAATGCGGCGTGGTATGGAAGCTATCATCCTGTGGCACTGCTGAGGTGTTATGGAAGACCAGGATGCTTCAATAGTAGCATTAAGCTCTTCTGCATTATTCGGTCTCATGTCTCTCATCTTTCTCTTGGCAATGCCCCATAGATTCTCTTTGGGGTTCAGATCAGGCACGTTTGCTGGCCAATCAAGGACAGTAATCCCATGATCATTGAACCTGGTTTTGGGGGATTTGGGCACTGTAAGCAGGAGCCAAATCCTGCTGGAAAATTTAAGTCACCATCCCCATAAAGCTGGCATGTGGATGGAAGCATGGAGCGCACCAAAATCTCCCGGTAGACAGCTCTGTTGACTCTGGACTTAATGAAGCACAGTGGACGAATACCAGCAGATGACATGGCTCCCCAAATCAACACAGACTGTGGAAACTTTTACATCTCATTTGGCAACCAAGGACCCAAAGTATGGAGGAAGAATGGAGGCACACTCTGCAAGATGCTTGAGGTCCAGTGTATGATTCATGACATAGATTCCTTATCATGGACCAGGGAATGGGTGGGGTGGAATACTTCATCCATACCCAGGATCTCAAAGTGGGTAACCAAAACAATATAAAACAAAATATTAAAAAATAATATATGTATTAGGGAGGCGACAAATGATATAAAATGTAGAAGGCTACATACTGTTGGATGGCATAATTTATTTATTTATTTATTATTTAGATTTGTATGCCGTCCCTCTCCGAAGACTCGGGGCGGCTCACAACAATAACTAAGACAATGTAAGAACAAATGTAATAATTTAAAAAACACTAAAACCCCCATTATTAAAAGCAAGAAATGGTGGCAATGTTAGGAAGCAAAAAAAAAAAATTGGATCCAAATTCGGACATGGATGGAAGAAATGCTGGGCTATAAAGTCGAGATAAAACCGGAAATGTATTTATTAGGCATAATCAGAGGCAAACATAGTAAAAGAAAATTACTACTTAATAAATCACTTAGTTACTGCTGCAAGATTAGCATATGCACAAGTATGGAAACAAGAAAAGACTCCAAACGAAGAAATGGTGATTAAAAAAAATATTAGACTGCGCCAAATTTAGCAAATTAACATACGAGATACAAAACCAACAAAATAAGGACTACATGTATTACAAAGTGTGGGAAAAATATACAACTGGGTGGAAGTTAAGAAAAAAATATATCAAATAGAATTGTAAAAAATAAATCTTGTAAATATATAAATTGTAAATGTTCAATGTTGTATTACAGTATATGATGTCTAAATGTTTGTATGTTAAATAAAATAAAAATAAATTTATTTAATTTTTTAAAAAAGCAAGAAATGCAGGTTTAATTATCCTGTAAGAATAGCTTTTCATAGTCCACAACTCTACTAATCACACTATGGGAAAGCATCAGGTTGAGGAAGGTAGCTCAGAATATTTGCCTAATCAGGATGTTCTCCGTTAGATCCAAGCGCGAGCTCAAAACGGCTGACCGACCAGGCAATGCGTGGCCAGAGCTCCGGTTTTGCTCCCGTCTCCGATTGCCGTTGAGACCACAGTGTTTGCTTTTTCACTGGCTAGATTCTTACTCTCCCTGACGTCAGTTCGTCTCCCATCGGAGAGATGCGATTGGATGACGCTACGGGGCTTTTTATTGCCGTTATGATGTTATTTCTTGTTTTTTCCTGCGAGCAGTTGGCCGTAAAGAAAGTGAAGGCGGGAAACGTTGCGATACTATGTTACTATGACAGTAACACTCGTAAACTACAAAAAGCAGAGGGAGAGACTAATAAGTATTAAGTGCACCTTTATGCCTACAGTTCCTGCCAAATGTATTTTTTATCTTTTCTGTCTCTACTTTATACTTATGTTAAACATACTACAATACAATGCTATATTTATAAGACAAATAAAATAAATAAAATAAAATAAATAAGCATTAATAAGTATTAATACTTATTAAGTATTAATAAGTATTAAAAACATTATTATAATAAGTATTAATGAGTGTTAAAAACTTGTAATAATAAGTATTAAGTATTGTGAGAAAGTTGCAGCCCATCAATTTTCTCCTTCCTTAACTGGAGAATAGTATTTCAGCCCTCTGGGAAGGGGTTTTTTTTTTGGGGGGGGGGGGGGCATTTCTTATACTCTTCTATTGAGATTGCTGAAAAAAACACACTGTTCAGCCCCTTGGTTCCAATTCTGCTCGATTAATTTTAGGGAATCTGAAAAGGGCTTTATGATTCCTCGCCATCGGAATGTCTATGGAGATTCTCAGTCATCCAGGTCATGGTTGTCCCAAAGGTGCTTTTTTTCCCCCAAGACACAAGTGGACTTTCAGATAGGTTTTTTTAAAAAAATCAGAGAGTCCAGTTGCCTCTTGGAAAAAAAAAGCAATTTTGGATCGTCGTAGGAATGGCAGATTTTTTTCCCCTTGCTTTTGTTATCGTGCTTATTTATTGCTTGCCCCTCGAAGCTACCTAACGATTGGAACGACCTTTCGTAAAACTTGACAAAATAATCACTCCACCTCCCAATTGCTTCCCCAAAACAGATTCTAGGCTGGGGATAATGATTTTATTTTTTAAAAAATTATTAAGCATTTTCAAGATTAAAAACAATATAAAATACCATAAAACAAACACGCAATTTTCCTCATTATAAGCGAGTTCCTACGGGTATGACTAATAAGAGTTACTTATCTAAATTCTAATTTTTAATCTACTCTATTATTACATTATTATTTACATTATTACTATTTACACACATACAGTATCCCTTTTTTTACATTCTCTTACATACATACATATAGATATCTATATGTTATAATCTAATTTTTATTTCCATTTTCTAACCAGGCAACCTAGCTGAGCTGCGTGTGCTTCGTCGTTTCCGTATACAGCGGAGGGAAGATTACACTCGCTACAATCAGCTTAGTCGGGCTGTTCGGGAACTAGCACGCCGGATCAGAGACCTGGGTGATGTACCTGAATCAGCAGGTTTCCGCGCTAGGAGCACTGCTGCTCTTATGGACAAACTTTATGCCATGGGTGTGATACCCTCTAAGAGCTCTCTTGAGCTGTGTGATCGAGTCTCAGCCTCTTCCTTCTGCCGTCGCCGTTTACCTTGTCTGATCATAAAGCTCCGTATGGCGCAAAACTTGAAATCTGCTGTGACATTTGTGGAGCAGGGGCATATCTGGGTGGGACCAGAAGTTATAACAGACCCTGCATTCTTGGTCACCAGGGCCACGGAGGACTTATTACCTGGACTGATTCCTCGCGTATCCGACAACATGTGCTCAACTACAATCAGGAACGGGATGATTTTGACTTCATTTGTTAAGAACAACTTTTCTTTTGTTAACCATTTGCGTGATTATACCTTAAATGTTTAACTGAGTTAGCTTTAGTACATTTCAGTCTTTGATTTGTTTTGCTTGTTTAGTTGTGCAAACAGTATATAGTTGTATACAAGACTATCAGCCAAACCACACCCTTTTGTGATGGAGTGCAATTTTTATAACTACATGGTTAGGATTTCTATCAGAAAGAAATGGAGGACAAGAATTTCCTATGGGCATCTTGTAAAACATCCTGTGTGTTCCTTTTATTGATTTCATTTTGGATCACAGTAAAGATTAATAATTGGATTGCATCTAACTTCTTCCCAGAAGATGGTGTCTAATCTTGTTCCATATAGAATGTTTTAATTAAAACAGACTTTATTATTCCCTTTTGATCAAGATTTGGATGGCTGCCTACAACAAAATCTATGCAGTTATTATTTTAAGATTTATTTTTTTCTTGGCATCTCAACAACTTTATATTATTGTTTCTATAGTAACATGTTCTCTATTAATGTACAAACTGTTATATCAATGTTAAATTGTTGGCTAGAACTTAAGGTTTTGAACTGGTTAATGAATGTACATTTATCTTATCCACAGCATTTACAATAATGGAAAGAATTTTGCTCTGATTATGATTATAATGTGTAAATACCTCAAAACATTAATTTTGAGTTCAGTTTTGGAGCATAAAGCTATTTAATCTTTGTGTTCTCTGTAAAATCTCTAAAATTTACTCCCAGCTGCAGTTTAAAACAAATGTGCTTCCCAAATCGGATTAATAAATTGCAGATTGTAACCAGTGGACTGATGCTTTAAGGCTAAGGATTTATATTAATCTTCTATTATTGCTAGCAAAGTTAATTGATGAAATTTACACAGATTTAGACTTTGGTTGTTAAATGATTAATTAAAAAATTGAATTCTGGCATATAGTAGTAAAGTAGTAGTAGAAAGCAGAAAAAATGCATCTCTGATCTGTATTTTGAAATGATACAACAGAAACTCATTGCAGCAACTAGAAGTCAAATTTTGGCAAAGTGGTGACATGAACATTTAGTGATTAAACCACTTTCATTAAATTAAAAGGATAAATGACTAGAATATCAGAACTCAACTGTATTGTGTCTGTTTACTTTCAAGGCAGTTCTTCAGTTCCTTTAGAATAACACATCATCTGGCAATATCTTAGTTTACCTCCATAAGGAATAAGATGGTGATCCCATAATTCTGGTATGTTTTTATGAGTTGTAGGACATGATACAGTGGTACTTCTACTTAAGAACTTAATTTGTTCCGTGACCAAGTTCTTAAGTAGAAAAGTTTGTAAGTACGGTAGAAGCAATTTTTCCCATAGGAATCAATGTAAAAGCAAATAATGCATGCAAACCCATTAGGAAAGAAACAAAAGCTCAGAATTTGGGTCGGAGGAGGAAGAGGAGGAGGACAGTCACTGCTAAAGGAAGAAGTTGACGTGAGGTTAATCAAAAAAATTCAAAACTTTAAGGCTTAAAAAAAAAGAGGGAGGAGGAACACGTGCCTCCCATACACCCGGCGTGAGGCTGCCTCCCATACACTGTGCCAGAGAGGGAAACCCAGGGGGAATGACAGGAAACTGGCCGGGCCTTCGTGCCACTCTCAAATTTCCTGGGAAAATTTTCCGGGCTCAGGTTCTTAAGTAGAAAATGGTTCTTAAGAAGAGGCAAAAAAACCCTGGTTGTTATCTAGAAAAGTTCTTAAGAGGCGTTCTTAGCTAGAGGTACCACTGTACTTTGTGAGTTCTTCTTTAGTACAAAGTACAAATACATCAAGAAGCCCAAGACTTTTTAGTTCATATAAAAACAACGTATTTGCATATTTGCTAAAGTATTAATACAATCTGAACCACATATATTTATATTTATTTATTTTATTAATTGGATTTCTATGCTGCCCCACTCCGAAGACAATTCCATATTGATGGAATTGATTGCAAAACTAGTTAGAAAAGTGTAATTTGCAAAGTTTTCCATGCAGCCTTGCCTCCAGTTGTATATCATCATCTGATCTTGGTAGATGGAATATTTTGAATTGCATTTTTACACAATAAAACCCCATATAACAACACTTTCCTCAACATATAAAACTCAAACTTGAGCTTTTGAAACAGATGCTCAAAATAAGTCACTTTTTATTTATTTATTTATTTATTTATTTATTTTAGTTGGGTGGATAGATAGAAAGAGAGAGAGAGATGGCCTTGCTGCTATTTGTTTACATATATATTGCAATCCTGTTTCTTTTCATTGTTATATGCAGTTCTCCTATCTGCTGTAAAAAAAAACAAGGAAGTTTTAAAATATTTCCTAACTGCACATTATCTGTAGTTACAATGTGCGATTCACTTCCAAATGGTCCATTAAGGGAGAGAGATGATAGTTCTGTGCGAGTGGCTGCCACTCACACAAGTGAAGTTTTGCACATGAGCACAAGTGCCTGAAACTCTCACAAATGGAGCTATGCACATGCACACACATTCACCCTCAACTCATCTGGCCTGGTTCCAAGTGGGCTGCAGCCTGGCTATGATGCTGGCCAGCTGATAATTGGGATTTCTGAGACCTCTGGGAGTCAGGAAACAGGCTGTTTCCAGCCTCCAGGGGAGGTGGGCAAGGCCTATTTTTGCTCTCCCCAGATTCCATAGCCTTTCTAGGAGCCTGCGGAGGGTTAAAACGGCCTTCCCCACCCTCCCGGAGGTCCTCTGGATGCCAGAAATGGTCTGTTTCCCAATTTGAAACGAGCCATTTCTGGCCTCCAGGGGGGCGGGGGAAGGCCATTTTCACCCTCCCAAGGATCCTAGAAAGAGCAAAAAAAAGGAACTTTTGGTTCAACCAGAAGTCGCCAAACTAGCATTTCTGGACTTCGGAGGACATCCAGGGCGGGGGTGGCCGTTTTTGCCTAGAAAGGCTCTGGAGATTGGGGAGAGCCAAAAAATGGGACTTCAAGTTTAATCGGAAGTTGGCAAATGGGCCATTTCCTGCCTCCAGAGGGCTTCCGCTAGGGGTGGGGAAGGCCATTTTTGCGCTCTCCAGGCTTTCAGAAAGGCTCTGAAGCCTGGGGAAAGTGAAAAATGGGCATACCATTGTATTCCAGCAGCGTGTTGGGGGGGGGGGCTGCATGGAATTATGGGTGTGAGCATGCTCACGCGTCGGCTCACTCCCGTGTCCCCCCTTTTGGCATGCAAACCAAAAAAGATTTGCTATCAGTTCTCTATAACAGTGTTTCCCAACCTTGGCAACTTGAAGATATTTGGACTTCAACTCCCAGAATTTCCCAGCCAGCGAATGCTGTCTGGGGAATTCTGGGAGTTGAAGTCCAAATATCTTCAAGTTGCCAAGGTTGGGAAACACTGCTCTATATCATTACTAGCGAATGGCTGTTCAATCTGTTGTTAAAAGTCTCCAGTGATGAGGCATCCACAACTTTCTGAGACAAGCCATTCCACTGCTTACTTTATTGTTAGTAATAATAAATTATATATACATTTAATAAATATGTATATTTACATACTGCTCAACTGGCGATGTCTAGGTACAAATACTTCAAGTTGTTTTCTCTGTAGGAACGGCTCAGGTGAGACAAGCTTTTATACGATAGATCAATGAGCGTTGTCATTTAAAGTGTTGTCATTTTTCCACTTCAACCAGAGAACTAGTGAAGACTACTGTTCCTTATTCAGTGAACAGGTAAGACCCAAAACTATTGCAGAGGTGGCATCCAGCAGGCTCTGACTAGTTCTGGAGAACCGGTAGTGAAAGTTTTGAGTAGTTTGGAGAACCGGTAAATACCACCTCTGACTGGCCTGCCCCCATCTATTCTCTGCCTCCCGAGTCCCAGCTGATCAGGAGGAAATGGGGATTTGGTAACCTTCCCCTGGAGTGTGGAGGGAATGAAGATTTTACAGTATCCTTGCCCTGCCATGCCCACCAAGCCATTCCCCCAGAAACAATACTAACGTTTCTGAATCCCACCACGGCTACAATGCCTGTGAGGTAACTCAAGTCCAATAACTGTTTGCTGTACAGATGACAGAGGAACCCTATCTGAAGTTCTCTTATTCCGATTTTTTATGTTTTTATGTTTCAGAAAAATGCGTTTGTGGCAAAGAAGGCATTCTTTCTTGGGCCCCAGTAGGTGGCACTGTTGAATTGAGGGGAACCAAAGAATGGCAACACTTGCCAGCTTTTACTGGATAGGCAGACACCATGGAAGATGGGTGATTCCTCAAATTCCTTAGGCCTATTTTATTTATATAAATAGATATCCATCCATCCACCCAGCCATCCAGCCATGCATCCATCCACCTAGTTAGTTAGTTAGTCCAATACACAATACACAATGAAATTTATAGAGGTTATACTCGAGTAAAATATATTAGAGAAGGAATAGAAGTGAAAATTTAGGAATAGAATATATCAATTAGAGAATAGAAGGATATTATGAGAGTAGTACAGTATAAGAATATTAGAATAGAAGAATAGTAGATATGATACATGAGATATAGGAGAGACAATAGAACAGGGGACGGGAGGCACGCTAGTGCACTTATGCACGCCCCTTACGGACCTCTTAGGAATCTGGAGAGGTCAACTGTGGATAGTCTAAGGGTAAAATGTTGTGGGCTAGAGGAAGATACTACGGAGTCCGGTAATGAATTCCATGCTTCGACAACTCGATTACTAAAGTCGTATTTTTTACAGTCCAATTTGGAGCTGTTAATATTAAGCTTGTATCTGTTGTGTGCTCTTGTGTTGTTGTGGTTGAAGCTGAAGTAGTCGTTGACAGGCAGGACGTTGCAGCATATGATCTTGTGGGCAATACTTAGATCATGTTTAAGGAGTCGTAGTTGTAAGCTTTCTAGACCCAGGATAGTGAGTCTAATTTCGTAGGGTATTCTGTTTCGGGTGGAGGAGTGAAGGGCTCTTCTGGTGAAGTATCTCTGGACATTTTCGAGGGTGTTAATGTCCAAGATGCAGTATGGGTTCCAAACAGATCCATCCATCCATACACACATACATACATTGAACCTTGGCAGGATATTCATTTTTCTGCTAGCTACTCTTCCCATCAATGATACTTGTAGATTTTTCCATGTCTCCAAAGCTGTTTTAATTTATTGCACCAATTTATAATAATTATCTTTTAAAATTGTTACACACCTTGCCATTAAGTGGATCTGTATACCTGTGTTCCTCATTAGTTTTTTTTACTGTAGATCTGTAACATCATTTTTTGTTTTTTTTCTTTATTTATTTTCAGTCCTGCAACTTCACCATATTTTTTGATTTTCCTAATGAGTTTGAGTCCATTTTCTTGTGGGTCTTCCAAGATAAAGACAAAGTCATCTGCAAATGCCTGCCATTTATACTCTTCCTTTTTTAATTTCCATGTGTTTAATTTCCATTCTTGTCTAATATTTCTATTTAAGCACTTCCAATGTCAATATGAATATTGGAGGAGAATATAGGAGATAGTGGACATCCTTTTCTTGTGCCTTTGTATTAGGAAATGTTCCCGGTTCGCTTGTGCCTGTCAATCGTCAGAAACCCCCATTTGGGTTATTTTACCCTCTGTGCATTCCTCATCCAAAGGAGACTTCCTTCCTCCTCTCCTCCCTCTTCTCACGACCCCCTGGCTGGCTGTGGCGGGGTCGGAAGGTGCGCACTAGAGGAGGAGGAGGAGGAGGAGGAGGAGGAGGGAAGCCTCCATTGGATGAGGAAAGGAGAGATATGTTTTAAATACAAAGCAGCTTCCTGCAATTCCCTACCCTCTCCTTCAGCTGTAGGCTGATGTCCTTACAACACGAACATGTAGATGGAACTGAACAGAAGGAATATGATACAGTAATTGAAAAATAGCTAACAAACAAGAACTTACAGAAAACCCTCACTCCATAAAAGAACTTGGAATACACATATCAAATGACCTACGTGCCAAAGCCCACTGCAACAACATCGCCAAAAAGGCTTCAAGAGTTGTTAATCTAATCCTATGTAGCTTCTGCTCCGATAATCTCACACTATTAACCAGAGCATACAAAACTTTTGCCAGACCAATCCCCGAATACAGTTCATCTGTCTGGAATCCACACCACATAAACACTGTAGAAAATGTCCAGAGATACTTTATTAGAAGAGCCCTCCATTTTTCCATTAGCAACAGTATACCCTTCACCAGTGTTTCCCAACCTTGGCAACTTGAAGATATTTGGACTTCAACTCCCAGAATTCCCCAGCCAGCAAATGCGGGCTGGGGAGTTCTGGGAGTTGAAGTCCAAATATCTTCAAGTTGCCAAGGTTGGGAAATACTGATCTAGAGGTTGTATATTTCATAACCACAAGGTTCCATGTATTGTCATCTTTGTGTCAAAGCAAGCCTTATTTATTTACTTATTTCCCGCCTTTATTATTTTTGAAAATAACTCAAGGCAGTGAACATATCCAGCATACCTTCTTCCTCCTATTTTTCCCACAACAATAACCCTATGAGATGAATTGAGCTGAGAGAATAACCGGCCCAAAGTCACCCAGCTAAGGATCATGGCTAAGGCAGAACTTGAACTCATAGTCTCCCAGTTCCCAGCTTGGTGCCTTAACCCAAACCAAATAGTGCTAGAAATGGTAAGTGGTTTGGACATTGGATTCATATTTTCTCTCATTCCAGAAGAGCAATTAAGGTGAATCTCTTTTACCAAATTTTTAATGGTTATGCTGGTATTTGTTTTGTATGTTTTATTTTTAACTACCTTGAGTACCCAATTGAATAGGTAGATAGAAACAAATAATTTTGTATACTTTTTCCTCTTAACACCATTCCCATCCATGGTTTAACAAGATATTAATCTGAATTAATCTGAATCTTCAGGCTATGAATTGAAGTCCTTTAGTGGAAAGAATGGTGCATTTATGTATATTTGCCTTCAATAAATGCAAGAATGGTGCATTTTGTGTATATTTGCCCTGGCAATAAATGCAAAAGACCAGCTACATTTTAAATTGGGATTCATTCTAGAATGGACTGATGAAGGATACATAATTTTTTCCTGCTGTCTTTCCTTCCTTTATTTTCTATTCTCATCCAAAACAATCTTCCTTGTTAACATTTTATCACTAGCACTCTCATGGCATCTAAATGTATTTGCTGTTTTTGCAAAGCCTGAGTTATATTGAATCTCAGGGCAATGCAAAGCAAATCTTAAAAATAGCTATTTAAAACCACAATTCCTTAAACCGCAGCACTCAACCCTCCCTACCCTAACTTCTCTTCCCCCACTGCTATTAATCCCAAGATGACGAGGACTGCTTGACAGCATCAACTCACGAATGTTCCTCCTCCAGTGTATTTGGTTTTGATGAAAAACAGGGATTGTGTGAAAACAGACCTTTTTTTGTTCAATGTGGCATCCTTAAAATATTAGCTTTTCATTTGTGGGGGGGGGAAATGAATAACCACCACTAACTTTCAGGGCTGTTAATATTTGTGTTACTTGTCAAGGAGGAGCCTGGGTAACATTTCCAGAGCTTGGTGGAAAAAGTGAACACAAGAACAGGGGGGCACAATATGAGGTTAATTGGGGGAAAGATTAGAAGTAACGTAAGAAAATATTATTTTACTGAGAGATTAGTAGATCCTTGGAACAAACTTCCAGCCGACGTGGTTGGTAAATCCACAGTAACTGACTTTAAACATGCCTGGGATAAACATATATCTATTGTAAGATAAAATACAGGAAATAGTATAAGGGCAGACTAGATGGACTATGAGGTCTTTTTCTGCCGTCAATCTTCTATGTTTCTATGTTTGGTGCATTGAGGCTTTCTACGGCTTAATTTTCTTTTCTAATTATAGTTTATAGCCTTTATTTAACTCCCCATCTTGGGAATGATGGTGCTCCTCAATCCAGCTGAACAAGCACCTGAAGCATCCGTTGTAAACTGACTCAGATAGCTTGACTAGCCATCTCAAGCCTATTGTTCCCACCCACAACAGCTCTCGGCAAGATGTCAGGGGAGAGTTTTGCAGTGCTGGTTAGTCAATGCTGGTGTGATTGTACTGTTTGATTGAATAATAGGATTTTTAGCTATAGTTTTAAAAAATGCATTAGATTTGTACTGTACGCTGTGTTTTTATATTTACTCTGAGCCACCCCGAGTTTTCGGAGAAGGGCGCCATACAAATAAAATAATAATAATAATAATAATAATAATAATAATAATAATAATAATAATAATAATAATAATAATAATAATTCTACCGGTTGAACCTGGGAATTTCTGTATGCCCAGTATATTAACTGCTTTGCTGCTCATCTTAGGTCCTTGTTGTACATTTAAATTGTCGTATCCTCTACCCAACCTCCCACCCCAACGTGGCTTTTCTTCAAGGACAGGTTTTTTTGCCTTAAGAGCGTAAGAGAGAAAATCTGGACTGTGTTGTGAGGTGGGAAAAAAGCAGGCTCCGCTGATTGATCCTGCAGCAGTTCTGTAATGCTGGGTTCTCAACGTCCTCCTCATTCCCATGGTAACGGACTGATGTCACAGTCTGAAGGACGTGATTTCAGTGCTTGGATGGTGCCTGGGTTTTGTTTCAGGTGAAGAGCAGGTGGACTGCTTGACAGGACTGAAACTCCAGGGATGGCATGGGAGTGGAGCGGGACAATTTGCCTCATGGGTGTCAGCCTGCTTGCATAAACAGAAAGGAAGTGTGATGAATGAATTGGCCGCTTCTTTTGCCTGCCTGCTGACCGACCTTGAAGGGGGGATGACCTGCTGCAGGTATTTCTTGTTTGGATGAGTGTTTTGTTCTGGCATTGCAGGGTAAAGGGAAGGCAGCGGGGTTTCAAACCTTGGCTTTAGCTTTCCCCAGCTTGGTGCTCTCCAGGTGGTGGGGTCAACGCTCCCATCATCCCAAACCATGAGATGGAAGAAGGCTGTTCTAGCATGGTACATACCCCCCTCCCTGCTTTGGTATTGTTTTCCAGTGTTGTGGCCTCATTTATATCCCCTCTGAATTGGATTTTTTGTGTTTACTGAGCCATGCTCTTCCCAGCTCCCCTCCTCCTTTCCCTCCCCCCGTCCCCTTTTATTCATTTGGGGGGTGGGAGGGAACTCTGGTCATATTTTCCTATATCCTATGAGCAGATTCCAAGGTTGTGGAACGGTGTCTCCACCCATTTAATTTGGCTGCAACCTTTTGCTCCCACGAAGGCTGTGCTGATTGTTAGAAATCTCACGGCACATATGTGCTTTGGCATGCCCTGAAGGGGGAACCTATAATCACGCTGCCCATTTGCTGGCTTGCAGAAGTGGCTGCAAATAAATAGGCTGTGCAGCCCTAAGGCTGCTGAAATAATAGTGAGGTACTATTTCTGAAGAAGACCAGGACACGCGGGTGAACTAGGAACGGTACGTTTATTCAGCTCAGAGTGGAAAGTGACTTTCAGCAGTACCGATCTGCTTTGCCTGGGAGAAACCGCTTCTTATATACATTTGCGGTTCCCGCCAAAGCAAAAGCCGGCTGCGTCTGAGCCAATCAGGAGCGACTTCCTTATTTGGCTCAGGCAGCGTAGAAGGAGAAAGGAACAAACCAACTATGATACAAAGTAGCCATTACAGGATACAACACCCCTCCCTCCTTAGTTAGAGACATCCATCAGGAGAGCCACGTGACAAAATCGTCCAATCTGCTGGGTCTTCGCGATACTCGCTCCGACCTGCGCAGTTCAGTCGGCTCCTCGCCTGCGACCGTGGAGGATGGTTCGTTGCTGCTCCCTCGGTGTGGTTGAGGCCTGTTTGGGGCCTCGGCCTGTTGACTCGGCATGGCGGGCCCCACGATGGCGTCGGAGGAAGAGGACGGCTCGGCATCGCTGGACGACTCTCCCCGACCCGATAAGTCCACTTGATTGTCCATAAAATCGGGCTGTGTGTTAGAGTCTGTAGGAAAGGGGGAGTCTGTGTCAGCGGGTTGCTCCGGGCGTCTCCGTATGTGGTCAATATGTCTTTTCCACACTCGACCATCCTCAAGTTTTACCAAATACGTTTTCGGAGCATTTTGTTTTACAACAATTCCCTTTATCCAATTTACACCTCCATCAAAATTTTTCACAAATACATTTTGTCCCAAATACATTTCCCTCGCAGGGGGTACAATCATATCATTATTATTATTATTACAAAACCTCGGGTGTAACCTGTCGAGTGGGGACCTTAATTTTCTCCCCATCAATAGTTCTGCCGGGCTTATGTGCGTGTGGGAATTTGGGGTGATGTGCTGGGTTAGTAAGAACTGGTCTAAATTCTGTTGCACATCTCCAGGGCCTGATCTGCGTAATGCCTCCTTGGCCACGCGAACATAACGTTCTGCCAAACCATTAGCCCAGGGCGAGTAAGGCGAGATGAGTGCGTGTCTGACTCCCAAACTGTCCAGGAACAATTCAAACTGCCTGGCGGTTAACTGCGGCCCGTTGTCTGACACTAGGAGATCGGGGCAACCATGGGTAGCAAACAGTCTGCGTAGCACCTTGATGGTGGCACTCGTGGTTATGTTGTTCATTGCTATAATTTCTACCCATTTGGAGAACGCATCGACCACAATCAGGAAGTATTGAGATCCCACTGGGCCTGCAAAATCAATGTGAATTCTGGACCAAGGCCCTGCAGGCTGCTCCCACTCTGCTGGAGTTGTTTTGGGGGGGTTAGGTCGTGACTCTTGACAGGGATCACATTTGGCTACCCAGCCCTCAATATCAGCATCCAAACCTGGCCACCATAAATGCCCTCTGGCTAGGCCCTTCATCCTGACAATCCCAGGATGGCCCACATGTAACATTTCAAGTACTTTTACCCTCAGGCTTTTAGGAATAATCACTCTGTCCCCCCACAACAGACAACCTTTTACAATTGACAATTCCAGTCTCCTAGTTTTGTAATCACCCAGTTCCGGTTTTACAGAGTCATTTTGCCAACCCTTGAGTACACAGTTTACCACTTGTTTTAGTATTGGGTCTTGCTGCGTGTGTGCAGCTACCTCTTTTGCAGTAGTTAAAGGGTTGTCTTCCATTTCTAACATTAGTACATCAGCAGATGGGGCAGGATCTTCCACTAGCTCGGGCATTGGACATCTGCTGAGACCATCTGCATGGTTGATAGATTTACCCCCCTTATGGGTGAGCTCGTATTGGTACCCCGAGAGGAAGAGGGCCCACCTGATTAACCTTGGGGACATGAATGGGGGAGTAGGCTTGTTGGGGGCTAGTAGACCTAGTAAGGGCTTATGGTCGGTGACCAATTCGAACTCCCTTCCAAAAAGGTAATTGTGGAACTTCTTCACCCCTGCCACTAAAGCTAGAGCCTCCTTGTCTAGTTGACTATAGTTCCTCTCAGCGCCGGTCATTGTTCTGGAGAAAAATGCAATGGGTGCCTCTGTCTTATTTGGTAGAACGTGGGCCAAGACGCCCCCCACGCCGTATGGAGAAGCATCGCATGTGAGTCTAATGGGTAGCGAAGTACTGTATTGGACTACCACACTTTTGGAAGTTAATAGCTGTTTTATTTGTGCAAAGGCTTCTCGTTCAGTTTTCCCCCATGTCCACGGTACTTCCTTCTGGAGTAAACGGTGTAGAGGCTCAGCTACTGTTGCCTTCTGTTTCAAAAAAACGGAGTAAAAATTTAGAAGGCCTAAAAAAGCTTGCAACTCAGTTTTGCTTTGTGGCTCTGGGGCTTCCCTGATTGCCCTGAGTTTCTCTGCTGTGGGGTGAATGCCCTCTCTGTCAATTTTGTAACCAAGGAATTCTACTGAATTGGTTCCCCAAACGCATTTATCCGGCTTTATTCTCAACCCTTTGTCCTGAAGTCTCTTAAGTACTTCCCTAATTCTTTTGTTGAGTTGGTCCTGGTTCTCCCCCGCAATTAAGATGTCATCAAAATATGGGATGGCCCCTTTTACTCCCGATAACAATCGTTCCATTATACTTTGGAAAATCCCTGGGGCTATGCTCACCCCGAACTGTAATCTGGTACATTTAAAGGCACCCCTGTGGGTTACAATTGTTTGTGCGTTTGCGGTTGCTTCGTCGACCGGGAGCTGTAAATAAGCGTGTGCTAGGTCAATCTTTGCGAACCTCTTCCCTTCCCCCAGGGAGTGCAGTAGCTGTTGGACCACCGGAATAGGGTATGGGTGGTGTTGCAGGGCCTTGTTCAGAGTCGACTTGTAGTCAGCACAGACTCTTAAGGAGCCATCAGGCTTGAGCGGGGTGACTATGGGTGTTTCCCATGGTCCTTGTTCCACAGGGACTAAGATGCCCTGGCTTATTAGTTTGTCCAGCTGCAGGTCAAGTTTGGGGAGGAGTGGAAGGGGTACTCTGCGAGGTTTCAGCCGGACAGGTGGAACTTTGGGGTCAATGGAGAAAGAGATAGGTGGCCCTTTGTATGAACCCAAGGTGGGGCTAAACACTTCAGGGAACTCTTTCAGAAAATTAGGCATATTATCACAGTTGATATTACAAACACCTGAAACTTCAATTCCCAAAGGTTCCATCCACGCTAACCCCAGGAGAGAGTGCTTAGCCCCTGTTACAACAACCATAGGCAGGGTACATTTAACATCTTTGAATACAATTGGTACATTGACAGTGCCCAAGACAGAGATTACCCCCCCCTGAAAATCTCTGATAACCAATGAGGTTTGTGAAAGCTCATTTTTTTCTAAGTGAGGCATGTACAATTTGAGCTTTTCCCATGGCATAATTGAATATTTAGATCCCGTATCTAGTTCCATAGAACAAGGCTTGTTGTTTAGCAATAGGGAAATTACAATTTTGCCCCCGTTCTTTGTTGCCGTGGTGTTCACGGAAAATAGAGAGTTACCTCTTGCGTAGTCGCGGTTAGTGGTTGAGTGATTTCTTTGTCCTGAAGAACGGAAAGGTCGGTTTTCTCGAGGTTGGTTTTGGGAGCGTTGGTTCCGTGGCGTGGAGAAGGTGTCCTCCGGTGCAGATGCTCTGCATGCCTCGGCGATGTGGCCTCGTCGGTTGCAGCGGCGGCAGATGGCATCCCGGAAGGGGCAACGATGTCGTTGGTGGTTTCCTCGGCAGCCGGCGCAGGGGGCGGCGAAGTGGGGTGGTCTCTGTTGTCGCTGTTGGTCTCGGAGCAGGAAGCAGTTGTCCTCGTCTCGAGCTGGTGGGCTGAGGTCGTCTGGGTCCTCGGCGCGGGGAGATGCGGAGTCGATTTTGGAGATGGTTTCCCGTCTGCTGTGCTCCTTTAATTCTTTTGCGGCGGCGTCGGAGACTTCTGCGGTCTGCGCCAGCTTAATCACGGTTTGTAAGGACGGGTTGTCCTCGGCTAGGAGCTTGTTTCTGATAGAGTCGTTTTTCATACCGAAGACTAAGGCGTCGGTGAGGCGAGCTTCTGGGTTGTCAAATTTGCATTGCGCTAGTACCGTGCGAAGTCGCGTTGCGAATTGGTTTATCGTCTCCGTCTCGCGTTGGGCCATTCTCGAAAATTGGTGTCGGAAGACCATGGCCGGTTTTGTCGGCTTGAAATGGCTTGCTAGCTTGGTTTGTAGGATGTCCCAAGCGACGGTTCTTGCAGGCAGCGGGTCGGTGAGAGTCTGGGCGAGCGCGCGGATCTCTGGACCGCAGTAGTTAAGGAAAATTGCCCGTTTTCTCTCGGCGTTGGCGTCTCCTATCCCCGCTGCCTCGAGGAATAATTCGAAGTCGGTCATGTACTCGTCCCAGGAAGTCTTCTCGGGGTTGTAGAATTCAGGAGCTCGGCCGATCTGGATGTTAGCCATTCTTGCACGCGTGTTCGTTCCGTCTCTCGTCGCCAGTGAAGAAGACCAGGACACGCGGGTGAACTAGGAACGGTACGTTTATTCAGCTCAGAGTGGAAAGTGACTTTCAGCAGTACCGATCTGCTTTGCCTGGGAGAAACCGCTTCTTATATACATTTGCGGTTCCCGCCAAAGCAAAAGCCGGCTGCGTCTGAGCCAATCAGGAGCGACTTCCTTATTTGGCTCAGGCAGCGTAGAAGGAGAAAGGAACAAACCAACTATGATACAAAGTAGCCATTACAGGATACAACAATTTCCACCTCCCCCCCCTTAAAAAACCCTCTGAAATACAATTTCCCATAAGCCATCCCATTTAAGGGATTTATTTTTAACTGAGAAACATTAGGGCTTTAGTCTCCAGCTTGAAACACGTCTTTTTCCACTGCATCTGGAAGGAGAGTCCAACATGGGTTATTTACCAATCCTATTGGTAGAGACTGAGTTAGAAATTTACATATTAATTAGGCACCGCCCCCTTACTGCTCCCATGAGCCCAGTTTTAAAAACTCAGTCCCAGTGTAGAGACGTACTGAATTTTGCTCTAAGTAAAAAAGAGTGTTATGAGTAAAAGTTTTATGAGTTAATACCTGTTTAATCATTTTTTCTTTTGTCTCCCTACAGGTTGCTGAAGAAGACGATGGGGTTTTCTGTCCTCCGCGGACAGCACCCCCAATGTTCCTTTTCAGGGGTTCGCTTCCCTCCGAGGGAACTTCCCCAAAAAGGAGCACCTCAGCCTGGGGTCCCTGACCTCCGTGGCTAGACCAGGGCTGCAAGCTGAAGGTCCCCCCACTGGGAGGCTAGAAGGTGCTATCGCCCAAGCTCCAGGAAAGAAGCGGAGCTGCGCCTCTCAGCTGTTGGGCGCTGTCGGGAAAGCCGCCGCTGCCGGCGGCAGCAAAGAAGCCGCCGCCGGTACCGCTGCCGCCAAAGAAGCCGCTGCTGCTACCGCCATCACCAAAAAGAGCCGATAACTCGGCAAATTGGAAGGGCCGCAGGCACATTGGTGAGGAAGTGGCAAGGGACTGCCAGCAGCCGAGGAACGGCTGGAAACCGCAGGGAGCCCAACGAAGCCGCGAACGGCATGGGCGGCGCCATTTTGGGGTTGCTGTCTGCACGATACCCAAAGGCGCCAAACGGATGTACGTCCTGCAGCTATTAGGCACGAAGAGGCCACCAAACCTCAGTGTGCAGGCGCAACGACATACCGAGGCTCTTCACCATTTTGTTGGGCTGACGAGGCGAATCAAGGCATTATTACCGGAGACTCCTCTAGATCACCAGAGATTCTAAAGAGTGAGTAATAATGGAGGAGCAACTGGGCAATGAAAAAGCAACATCCTCGGCCATGCCTAAAGACAAGCCTAAGGGGAAAGCCAAAGAGAAATCAAAGGCTTCACAATCCCCTGCTTTGGCCCCCTCACTTAAGGAGGCCGAGAAACGCATTAAGGCTCTGGAAAAAAGGCTGGAGGTGGCCTTACATGCTTCCCCCTCAGCAATACCGCTAACTCAGAGGCAAGCATTAACCCCCGAACCGATGACCCCACTATCTCCCTTTGGTCTATCTGGGGCTATTAATGAAGGGGACTGGTCACCGGACAGACAATCTCCGACATTGCCTCAGGTCATGCCTTCACTAGGCACATCTTGGACCAGGCCCGGATCAGCAGGCCATCCCAGAAGAAGTTCTCAGGTCCCTTCAGCCACATTCACCCTTACGGTGGCAGGGCTAAGAGCACAGGCGAGTACATAGCAAGACATGCCACCGGACTTACAGGAAATTATTGCAAACGCTTACTTGCAAGGCATGGCAGCTGGGGCACACCAGTATGTTCAACAGCCATCGCAAGCATCAGCAAGGAACCTGTGGTCGGTACTGCCCCCCTCGGGTTTGGGGTTCCTATCGAAGGAACCAATTCCAGGAGAGGACAGCGATAGGGAGTGCGACCTGTCTGAGGACGAGACAACCCCGGAACAACCACCAACGGTAGGCCTGTTTAAGCCAACACTGTTCAGGACTCTTCTGTTTAAGGCAAAACAGGTGATGAACCTACCTGGAACAACTAAGGCAGTCGATGAGGCGGGCAAGACATCGGCTACTCTACTCAAGGAACCCCAACCAGAGTCCGACCATTTTCCATCATCTGAAATATTCATGGAAGGGGTCAAGTGGCCTTGGCAACACCCAGCAGCGGCTCAAGGCCCATCAAACCTGTAAAGGAAAAACTCCTCGAGTTCCCGCCAATAGACCAACCAGTCGTGACATTAGTCTCCAGCGCCCTGGTGCCTTCAGAAACAGGGGAAAGCCTGAAACCAGAAGATAGGAAGGCGGAGACGCTCCTGAGGAAGGCACACCAGATGTCAAGCTGGGGATTCAGGGCAGCAGCCGCAGCATCCTTCCTGAACAGAGCCTCTATACTGTGGCTACAGGAGATGCAATCCCGGCTGGGGCCAGAAGAGGGCAGGTTGCGCCAAGACCTGAGCAAGCTTCTGGCAGCGGCGGAATTTTCCGCAGACGCCACGCTACATGCGGCGAAATTCTCCAGCAGAAGTATGGCCACCACGCTATTGGCTCGCCGTCTCCTGTGGCTAAGAAACTGGCCAGCAGACTTGAAATCTAAGTGGCGGCTGGCGTTGGCCCCATTGCAAGGTTCGATGCTCTTTGGAGACATCCTGGATAAAGTCCTCATACAGGACAAGGACAAAAGAAAGGTGTTACCCAGGGCAGGTAGACGCCAAGACCGAATATCTACTCCATATACGAGGCATCAAACACCTCTCTGGGAAAACTCCACAGGAGCGGCTCAGAACCAAAGACCATTCACTCAAGGTCAATTCACACATCAACCCTTCAGAAGCTACCGAGGGTCGTTCCAGGACAGACCAAGGGGTTACCAACAATCCAGACGGCCCTTTTGGGGGAACAACCAAAGAGGGTTTCGTCGCACCAAGTGACTCTGTCAACCTACAACCGATTGGGGGGAAACTTCAATACTTCAGTACCTCCTGGCACGCCACATCCTCTGACCAATGGGTTCTTGCTACGGTGTCGGGAGGGCTCCGCTTGAAGTTTGTAGGTTAACCCCCCAATCGGTTAATATGCTGTCCAACAGTTCGAGAACCCCAAAAGAAGCAACAATTACACAAAGAAATTATGCATTTACTAGAAATCTGGGCCATAGAACCAGTACCACCACAAGAGGAAGGCAAAGGGTTCTATTCAATGATTTTCATTGTTCCCAAGGCCTCAGGAGGTTGCAGGCTAATCCTCAACCTAAAGTAGCTAAACATCTTCATAAAATACAGAAGATTCCACATGCACTCCCTACAAACCATTCTGGCTTCAATCAGGCCTCGAGATCTGTTGACCTCCATCGACTTAAAAGAAACATACTTACACATTCCCATACACCCGTCACATCGGAAATACCTCCGTTTTTGCTCTGAAGGAACACATTACCAATACAGGGCCATGCCATTTGGCCTTTCCTCAGCTCAACGAACTTTTACAAAGCTCCTGGATGCTTTGACGGCTTACCTGCATTCCCATTCCATCAGGCTGATGGCATACCTGGACGATATCATTATACTGTCCAGGTCTCCAACACAGGCAAGACACGAATTAAATCAGACTATACGAACATTAGAAGCTCATGGCTTCACCATCAATGTGGAGAAGAGCCAGTTGTCTCCCAGAACCAGGCTTCTACATCTGGGGGCTATCATAGACACTTGGTCAAACACATTGTCACTTTCCCCAGAGAGGCTAGAGAATATTCACCATTTAATAGCCAGCCTCAACCAACACAGACGGACTCCACTATCCCTACTATCAAAGATACTGGGAACCCTGGTTTCAGCTATAGGGATCGTACCCTGGGCCAGACATCACATCCAGACCCTACAGTGGTTCTTGCTACCAGCGCAAAGATCCAAGGCCACTTGGATCTAAGCCACTTTCATCGGCGGGTCCGGATACCACGGAAGGTCAGAGAGTCCTTAAGATGGTGGACATCTCAGGCAATACACAAGGGCTCTCCTTTCCAAACACAAGACAGTTGCTGTATGCATTCCCTCCAGTGAACTTGATACCAAGAGTTGTGGAGAAGATCCTGCGGGAGAAAGCTGAGGTACTGATGGTAGCACCACACTGGCCACGCCGTCCGTGGTTCGCCGATCTGATGGCACTATTAGTATCTCCGCCGTGGAGAATTCCAGACCAAACCATCTCTCTCAGCCAGGGGAACCTACAACATCCGGACCCCCAATGGCTACAACTGACCGTATGGCACTTGAGAGGCATAGACTGAGACACCTAGAACTACCGGAGAAGGTCATTGACACGATGCAGGCCGCACGGCATCCTTCAACTTCTAGAATATATCAAGCCACATAGGCAGGCTTTTGCAAATTTTGTGACAAGAATGACAAAAATCCCAGGGATGCATCAGTGATTACTGTACTAGAATTTTTACAAGCAGGGATAGAACCGGGATTGGCCCCTAATACCCTAAAGAGGCAGGTGGTGGCTCTTTCTACCATGATACAGACATCAGAGTCTCGTTCACTAGCCCAACACCCATGGGTAAGAGACTTCATAAGAGGAGCCTCAAACAAACATTCACCACCAATTTGAATGTTCCCGTCGTGGGATCTCACGATAGTTCTTAAGGCGTTGACAAAACCACCTTTTGAGCCTCTAAGATCAATTTCGCTTAGACTACTTTCCCTAAAGACAGCCTTCTTGGTGGCAATCACCTCTGCACGCAGAGTATCAGAACTTTCAGCCCTCTCCGTGAGACCAGATCTATGTATCTTTTATCCGGATAGAGTGGTGCTTCGTTTAGACCCCACCTTCATACCAAAGGTGAATACACATTTCCATAGGAAGCAAGAATTAATACTACCTGATTTCTGCACATATGGGACCATCCTTCGGAGCTAAGATGGCATAAGATTGATGTCAGACGAGCTCTGAAGATCTATATCAGAAGGACTGAAACATTCCGGAAGTTGGAGAATTTGTTTATTTCATTTTCACAACACAAAATGAGACTTGGACTATCTTCTAAGTCTATCAGTCGTTGGCTGAAGGACTGTATTACGGAAGCCTATAGAGCAGGAGGAAATACCCCACCGATGGGCTTAACTGCCCACTCAACCAGGAGTGCGGCCACATCAGCTGCTTGGACAACACAAGCATCTATAGAAGATATTTGCAGAGCTGCCACCTGGGCAGCACCTTTGACATTTATTAAGCATTACAAGTTAGATTCCTTTGCTTCAGCGGAGGCTGCATTTGGTAGACGTGTTCTACAGAAAGTTTGTTCATCTCCAACGTCCCTACCGAGACCTTCTCCCTTCCATGGGCCTTAAATCTTTGGTATATCCCATGTTGGACTCTCCTTCCAGATGCAGTGGAGAAGACCCATTGTACCTACCTGAACGGTCTTCTCGATGCACTGGAAGGAGAGTCCAAACCCACCCAGCATGTTGAAGTTCAAGGACGCCGGAGATGGGGAGTTCGTAAGTTATTGATTGTATTAATAAAAGTTGGTTATCCTCTTACATTGTCTTCGTTTTTAAAACTGGGCTCATGGGAGCAGTAAGGGGGCGGTGCCTAATTAATATGTAAATTTCTAACTCAGTCTCTACCAATAGGATTGGTAAATAACCCATGTTGGACTCTCCTTCCAGTGCATCGAGAAGACCGTTCAGGTAGGTACAACGGGTCTTCCTTCCCTGTGAGGTTTTGCAATTTTGCTCCGTCCTTCATTTCTTTGCTCCTGTGTCCAGGAGAGAGTTCATGGGTGTTTCCCCCTCCTTTCATTTGCATGCTTTCAAAGAGCACCCAAATCTTAATTGTTTCATTGTTGTTTGCACTGATGGCTTCTTGTTCCAAACAAGCACATTCTAAGATTAAAATAGCTTAGCTGTGATAGAACCTTTTTTTAAAAAAAATATTGGAGTTCAGCCCAGAAGATCTCTGAGAATATTCCTGCCATGTATCTCCTTGCTTTCTCTTAAGTGCTTGCTTAAATACCTGGCAGTTTTATCAAAACTGATATAAGGAAATGTTGTGCTCTTGCAGTGCCTACAAAAATGGCTGTTTTGGGTTCTCTTCCTTGAACAAACAAGCCTTGTTCTTAGTTGGACAGGTTTTTATGATTATAGATACAAGGGTGTCCAACCTTGTCCATTTTTAAACTCATGGACTTCAACTCCCAGAATTCCTCCTGCCAGCATGTGCTGGCTGTGAGAATTCTGGGAGTTGAAGTCCACAAGTATTAAAGTTGACAAGGTTGGGTCCCAGTTCTAGAAAACTAGAACAAAGGTAGCATTAATCCCTGGTTGGGAGTAATTGCCTGTTTCACTGATCAGTCAATGAACTAGTAATTCATTGTGTAATGTGTAATTCACACTAGTAATGTGTGGTGTTTTGGCAATTTTCCATTACCCAAGCTAAATACTGTGTTTTCCCGAAAATAAGTCCTTCCCTGAAAATACCATTTCCTCTGGTTAAGGTTAGGGAGACAGCTGGAAATCAGGTAAGACGGCAAGAGGAGCCCTGTTTTGTTCCATGCACCCCCAAATAATAAGACCTCTTTGAAAATAAGGCCAAATGCTTATTTCGTGGTTCAAAAAAATATAAGTCAGGGTCGTATTTTAGGAGAAACATGATATATGGATGGATTTTCTGAAGAAGGGCCTCTAAGTTTTTAATGCTTCAAAGTATTGATTGATTTGAGGAAAAAAGAGCAAGAGATTATGGGAGAAAATTATCAGAGAACAAAGAAATAATCTCAAACCAGGTATATTGTCATTTTGTTGTTGTTAATCCCATTGTGACCCCACCATGGGCAACGTTCCTCCAGACCTTCCTGTCCTCTACCATCCCCTGGAGTCCATTTAATCTCACACTGATTGCTTCAGTGACTCCATCCAGCCACCTCATTCTCTCACCTCAATCATTCCCAGCATTGGGCTCTTCTCCAGTGAGTCCTTCCTTCTCATTAAGTGGCCACGGTATTTGAGTTTCATCTTCAGGATCTGGCCTTCAGGGTTGATCTCCTCTAGGACTGACCAGTTGTAGGGGTTGTATATACAGTGCAAAAACAGAACTAACCTGATGCTCTGGGTTTAAAATCCTGTCAGATTTGAGCAGCATGCCTCATGGCAAGTAATGTATGGCAACTCTATTTTAGAAAATCTGAATGGGAATTACAGGGTTGCCTGTCTGATTTTCTGTACAAGTAGTCCTCAACTTACAACAGTTCATTTATTAACCATTTGAAGTTACAAGATTGGGGAAAGTGATTTATAACCATTTTTCACACTTACGACCGTTCTAATATTCCACATGGTAACGTGGTCAGATGCTGGGGAACCAATTCATATTTATGAGGAGTGCAATGTCTTGGGAACACGGGATCACCTTCTGTGACCTTCTAATAGGCAAAGCCAGTGGGGAAGGCAGATTCCATTAACAACTGGGTTATTATCTTAACAACTTCAGTGATTCAATTAACAACCATGGCAAGAAAGTAATAAAATGAGTCAAAACCCATTTAACAAATATTTCACTTAAGAACCAAAATGTTGGGCTCAGTTAGAGAATTTTAGAAAAAATTGAGTGTTTGGCCTTCTTGTGTCTTCTTTCTACCGTCAAGAAAAAAATAATGGCATATTTTAATTGGCAATGTATTGATTCATTGGGGTCACCAAAACAAAAAATGAGCTGTGGGCCAACAGCCTGTCCGATGTCATACTACGTCCATAACAGGCGTGGGTTCCACTTACTTTTGCCACTGGTTTGCATCTCAATGTTTTGCTATGTTTGTGCGTGCGCACATCCCCTCATGCAATTTCAATTCCACACATGTTCGGAAAGTGGATTCAGCCCGAAATACAGCTGAAGAGATCATCAGCTGTGCTTCGGGAGAAGAAATAAAGGTGAATATTAACCTGGGGGCAGGCGGGAAGGTTTTTAGATCAGAGAATGAAGAGAAGACATCCAAACACATTGATTGATTCTTTGATTCATTGATAGATAGATTTAAATTCAAATTTAGATTCAGATTTATATTCAGATTTAGAAGCCGACCTTCTCCTGACGGACACAGGGCGGCGTACAACAATAAAACCAAATATAAAATTTAAAAATCCAATACAGGAAAACACATATCCATCTATAATTCATACTACTAGCTGGAGCAAAGCGTTGTCGCTCAACGGTCCCAGGCCTGCTGGCACCGCCATGTTTTTAGAGCCTTTCAGAAGGCCAGGAAGGTGGGGGCGGTATGAATTTCTGGGGGGAGTTGATTCCAGAGGATAGGAACTGCTACAGAGAAGGCCCTTCCCCGCGGTCCCACCAGTCGGCATTGCTTGGCTAACAGGACCCAGAGAAGGCCAACTCTGTGCGATCTAATCGGTCGCTGGGACCTGTGAGGCAGAAGGCATTAAAATTCACTGAAAAATCAGGGAAAAAATGACAGAACAGGATCCGTGACACCAACGTTTTATCACCAGCGGGTCACTAACACTTTGGGCTATCTTGTAAAGAGGAATTCATGTGTGTATATGAGAGCTCTGTGTTGCTTTCAAGAAGAAGAAAATTTTGTGGTATAATTGATGGTAGTCTGGTCCATTGCTTTCTCTGTTGAACTTCGTTCTTCAGGGTGTGATGTGAGTCCAGTGACTTTCCAGATTCCTGACACTATGAACTGGGAGAAGTAATAAAAACAGCAGTTCCCAGCTGGAAGTTAGTCAAAACTCCAATATCAGCACTGTGGATGCCAAAATGGAAAAAACCAAGTTTCTTAGCCTTTGTTTTCTCTCCACCTCTTGGAGGAAAGACAGAGGATCACTTGCTTGACATCGTGCAGAATCTTAGTGAGGCAGTGAGAGTGTATGGCTTTTTATTTGTAGCCTCCATTGGCTGTAATAAAGCATAGTGGGAGATGTAGTTCAATATAGAAGTCTCTGTGCTGCAGATAAGACCTTGGAGAAGGCTGGATTTTCTTATTTAACAGCATGTGTAATAAATACATCTGTTAATTCGTTCACTGACTTCCTTGGTTAGTGGGGTTTATGTACCACTAAACTTTTGATAATTCTCTTTTTAACAGTGTTAAGGTTAAATACAATATAATAAAATAACAACACTAATCACTAATAATAACAAAAATTACTAAGAGAGAAACTAAGGCCTCCAAGAAGAAAGTCATCTAAAAACAGCCGAGGGTGGGGATTCTAATTTATTCTCGATCCCCTCCCAGGACTTTCTTTATAGGCCATGGGTGATGATTCATTATATGATGTAATGAACTAATAATTGGCTTGAGCATTTTGTGCAAACTTCCACTATTATACTTGTGAAGATGAATTCTCCCTCTACTAGCCTATGGTCCTAATTCATTTCAGTATTCCCCAGATTTACCGTACTTTTTGGAGTATAAGACACACCTTTCCCTTCCAAAGAGGGTGGAAATGTTGATGGGTCTTATACCCCAAATACTGCCATTTTTGGCCTCCAGAAGCCCTGGCTCAGAGTCCCATTTTTGTGGAAAAAATATTTTTTGCACAAATGGGGGCGTTTTTGCTTTCCCCAGCCCCTAGGAGCACTCTGCAGGCCTCCCAAGCCCTCTGTGTGCCCCATTTTTTGCAAAAACAGGTGGAAAAAGCAGGACACGCAGAGGGTTTGGGAGGCTTGCAGAGTGCTCTTGGGGGCGGGGGAGGACAAAAACCTTTTTTTCTTACTTACTTGAAATGTTGGTGCATCTTATATACCGGTGTGTCTTATAGTCGTCCGAAAAACACGGTGTATGTGGAGAAAGAGCCATCCAGAAGATCTGAGCATAGATCTTTCCACATTAATATCTCTATGAGGATTGTAGCCAGACCTAATCTTTTTGGAAACATTCTGGCCCAGCCAACACGGGACCCTCCAGTTCCTCAATTTTTCAATGCTGCTTTAATTTGGCAATAAAAATTGTAAATTAGGAGTTAATAATCCTACATCTGGAAGGCCCAAGGCTAATCTGGTTGGTCATTAACAGAATGTTGGACTACAGGGAGTTGTTGGATCAGGACTTTTCTGGTTTTTCTCGGACAGCAAAAGGTCTGTACTGTTTCCTCAAGCAGCCAGTATGAGGTATAACACCAGAAAAGAAATAGAGAAAAAAAGGCTAAGTGATTTTTAGATTCTTTAACCTATTCAGTTGTTTCCGCCTTTGAGGAAAATTAAAAACTTTGGTGTCAGTTTGCTATTTGGTGTTTCAGTCAAAGCCTGTGATCTTTTTGGGAGTTGTGCAAATTGCAGTTTTACTGTCTTAGTTTCCTAGCATTCTATAAGCTTTGAACTTAGTTAAAATTGAATCACAAAGAATTCGAGGTCTATTTGAATGGCCTTTCAGCTTAAGCGTCTTTTATTACCACAAGAGATAGACTTCTGAGTTTCCTGGTTGGGCATCTTTGATTTACCACATCAATCCGCTGTTACTCCCCGATGCATAATTACCTGCATCAACAAAAAATGCACTATATCTTTGGGACTGAAAATGGGTCACTCTTCTGAGATTAGACAAAGATATAAGATGGCTTCTCAAAGGAACCATTTCTTATATACAAAATTCCTTTTACACAGAATAGTTCAGCAGGAACTATTCACAAAACATTTTTTTTAACCTGTAGTGTTTATCTCTTTCAATGGCAACAGTGCCTGGTCCCGGGGACAGAGACATTTAAAAAAACAAGTTGCGTGAAGATTGGACACTTCGCTGTAGGTTCAACCAACTATCCTTCTTATCCATCTTGCATTTTGATGCAAAGATGGTAGTCATCAGGAATCCTCCATTTTTATACTTTACAGTTCAGTTGCTCAGAGCTCATCTTTCAAAATCTATCTATCTATCTATCTATCTATCTATCTATCTATCTATCTATCTATCTATCTATCTATCTTTTATTTATTATTTATTTATTTATTCGATTTTTATGCCGCCCTTCTCCTTAGACTCAGGACAGCTTACAACATGTTAGCAATAGCACTTTTTAACAGAGCCAGCATACTGCCCCCACAATCCGGGTCCTCATTTTACCCACCTCGGAAGAATGGAAGGCTGAGTCAACCTTTTTGCAGTATTCGACAGAAGAGTTTATTTATCTCATGTTTAATTTTTTTTAATGATAATTTGATTTTATGGATTGCTTCTTCAGATTCATTATGGAGTTTTCTTACGGCTTTTATATCACAATTTTTTGTTTTTTTTAAATGTGTTGTTTGGTTTATTTCTTATTTGCAGAGTGACCAATTTTAGCTTGCATGGTTTTGTTAGCATTCTTGGATTTTGATAAAAGCAATGCTAATCACACAGAAAGCTCCCCTCTCCCGCTTAAAAAAAAACTTTTAAAAGGCAGTCTACACCCAGGTTGTTACTGCGGCATGTATGGATCAAATGTGGTTCTGCTACCCTAAAGATCTGCTGAGCAGCCATTTGCTTCAGGGGATTCTTGCATGGTCCAATACCTGGCGTTGTGGTTTTTGAACTTGCTGACATCAATGTGACTTCTTCAGGCTGTTACTGTATAGCGTTAGAGAAATATCAACAATCCAATACTGTTGACTGGATTCACCATCACACTGAACCAGCACGAAACAGATCTCATTATGCTTTACTATATATCATATGATCCCAGTCATTAGATACATACACTAGCTTTTTGGATTGGCTTTTGTGGGCTGGGTTTCATACATATTAAATTAAAATGAGGGGTTCTAGTTGGCAGTTTGGTGTATTGTGCACAGGGCCGCCATCAGGAATTTTGGGGGCCCATACAGCCTAAGTGTCTGCCCCCCCGCCATTTTAAAACTACTTTTTTTAAGTTTTTAAGAAGATGTTAGATAATCATCTGAAAATAGCTGTAAATAAAACCCGATGTTCCCAGAATTAACTTTATTCATAAGATTATGATAGCAACAACTTGACCTTAGTTTTACTGGAACTATAGAATAATCATATAATAATCGCTGATGTTACATGCCGTATAACTATATAAAGAAGGAACTGTGAGGATAACAGTTCAAAAGGGACGGGGGTGGTGTTTGTTATGTTGTGTTGTTTTGTTGCTTGTCTTATAAAATGCAAATACAAAATTTAAACAAACAAATAAGTATATTGTAAAATGATAGATTATGTACTATCTTATTTTTTTAATGTTTACATAATAACTACTTTTTTAAAAAAAAATCATCTGTCTGAAGTAGTGTAGGATTCCTGTCTAAGCAAGGGGTTGGACTAGAAGACCTCCAAGGTGCCTTCCCAATGTTATTCTATTCTAATTATCCAGGGGGTTGTGTAGTTATCAGTGGTATTAAAATAGGAGCTGTTTAAAAAAAACCAAATACAATTTCATATTGCTTCACATCTCAATATCCTTTTCGATCTAGTTTTTACGCCCATCGGTGAACGCAGGTCTGAACGAGCCCGTGGTATCCAAGTTAATTTCAAAGTACACTGCTCAAAAAAAAGTGAAGGGAACACTTAAACAACACAATATAAACTCCAAGTTGTCAATCAGCATTGCTTCCTAAGTGGATAGTTTGATTTCACAGAAGTTTGATTTATATTGTATTGTTTAAGTGTTTCCTTTATTTTTTTGAGCAGTGTAGATAGAGCAGGAGGTCTCCAATCTTGGCGACTTTAAGACTTGCGGACTTCAACTCCTAGAGTTCCTCAGCCAGCAAAGCTGCCTGGGGAACTCTGGGAGTTGAAGTCCGCAAGTCTTAAAGTCACCAAGGTTGGAGACCCTCTGATAATACAGGGATTCTATCGTTGTATAAGTCAGTGTTTCCCAACCTTTTTTGAGCCGTGGCACATTATTCATATTTTCAAAATCCTGGGGCGGGGTTGTCTATCAAGGCGGAGGAAGGCGGATCTTGGCAAGTCGGAGCGACGGAAGCGCCAGCCAATTAGGGGGCCCTGCCCCAAATGTGTCAACTTCGGAGAGCGGTTCTGCTAGGCGAAGTTGCCACTGGCGGCAGCAGGGATTTCAGTGGGAGCGATGGAAGCTGGTGAGTGGGGTAAAGGCAGGCAGCCGGCAAAAGAGGGAGGGTACAGACTGGGCATGTGCAAGGAGCCGTTGACTGCGCCCCCCCCCCCAATTGTTCAATTTGCCCGGGCCCGGGACGGCACTCCCAGTAATACCGGTCTATCGGCAGCCCTGAGTGTTGGTTATGATCTATAAAGCCCTTCATGGCATCAGACCAGAATTTCTCCGGGACCTCCTTCTGCCGCACGAATCCCAGTGACCAGTTATGTCCCACAGAGTTGGCCTTCTCAGGGTCCTGTCGAAGAAACAATGTTGTCTGGTGGGACCCAGGGGAAGAGCCTTCTCTGTGGCGGCCCTGCCCCTCTGGCATCAACTCCCCCCAGAGATTAGGATTGCCCCCATCTTCTTTGCCTTTTGTAAACTCCTTAAAACCCACCTCTGTCATCAGTCATGGGGAAATTGATTCCCCTGGGCCTTTTCTGTTTTATGTATTGCTTATATAAGATTTATAATTGCTTTTTATATTAAGGGTTTTTAAATAGTTTTAATCAATTGGATTTGTACTGTTTTATTGTTGTGAGCCGCTTCGAGTCATCGGAGAGGGGCGGCATACAATTCAACTCAACTATAAATAAATAAATAAATGTGGTGAGCTTGTTCACGCCCCTTACAGACCTCGTAGAAATGGGGAGAGGTTGACTGTAGACGGTCTAAGGTTAAAGTTTTGGGGCTTTGGGGAAGAAACCACAGAGTCAGGTAGTGCAGCGTTTCCCAACCGGTGTGCCGCAAAGCTCCTAGAGAAGCTCCAGCTGGGCGGGGTGCTGCCGTTGCCGGTGCTTCCGACCTGGAGCTCCCACTCGCAGCTGTCCCCCGGCTACTGCCCGATGCCGCTGTTTCTGGCGCTCTCCTGCTGGGCCCCAAAGAAGGAAGGCGGGAAAAAGGAGGTGCGAAGAATGAAGCGGAGGGAGGTCTTACATCACAAGGGGCTACCTTCCACCCCATTGAATGCCACTGAGTCAGAAGACCTGCCTTGACTTAAGCCAGGACTAAAAACTCATTACCAGATGAGAACTGAAGCTCAATAGGTAAAATGAAAAGAGGCACATACCCCAGTCTTACTCACTATATGCCTGCTGAAAGGTGAGTAATTCTGAATTTTTTTTACCTGGACATATTAAGAAACACACACATTTTAAATAACTATGAGCAGCCCTGAATGGAAAGGTGACTTGGAATGAAGAAATTATGCAGCTTTAGGCAGAAATGGGTCACTGGCTCCCAGTTCATTATTTGCTCAAAAACTTGAATAAAAATTTCAATCAGTATGCACATATGAAAGAAATGAGAGCTATGTGATTTCCCTAAATAAAGTTCATCCCATATCAGTTGGATTTGAAGAGCAGATGGCAGTCATGGCTAGGAGGGCCCTTTGCACAACTTTGTGTCTTATGCCACTTGCGATTCCTAGATCAAGGGTGCCCACTCGGAGTCATTCACATTCATGCTCACTTATTATTATTATTTATTATTATTTATTAGATTTGTATGCCGCCCCTCTCCGGAGACTTGGGGCAGCTCACAACAGTAATAAAAAACAGTATAATAATGGAACAAATCTAATAATAAAAGTTACATAAAACCCCCCAACAATTAAAGCCATACAACACATACATACCAAACATAAAATATAACAAAGCCTGGGGGAGATGTCTTAGTTCCCTAATGCCTGGCGATATAGGTGGGTCTTGAGTAACTTGTGAAAGACAAGGAGGTTGGGGGCCGTTCTAATCTCCGGGGGGGGGGAGTTGATTCCAGAGGGCCGGGGCCGCCACAGAGAAGGCTCTTCCCCTGGGGCCCACCAAACGACATTGTTTGGTCGACGGGACCCGGACAAGGACAACTCTGTGGGACCTTATCAGCCACTGGGATTCGTGCGGTAGAAGGCGGTTCCGGAGGTATTCTGGTCCAATGCCTTGAAGGGCTTTCTATGTAGTTCACATGGAGTTGTCCTTGAAGAGCATTTGAAAGCTTCAACTGGTGCATAATGCAGTAGCACAGGCAGTTACAGTATGTGTTTATAGTGGAGCTGCGTTGGTTACCAGTTTGTTTCTGGATCCACTTTAAAAGTGTTGTTTTGACCTTTAAAATGTGTAGCTGCCCGGACTTCCGGTCTGGCTCGGGACCGCAGCGGAGTCTCCTGGGCAGGGCTCTGCCCCGAGACTCCTTTCACCTCTGCAGAGGTCGCTGATTGCGATCGGATCGAGTCCGGATGGCTCAATCCTAGAACAGGGGACTTCCCTCTGTCCGAGGAGCCGTCGCCGAAGCTCCGGGGACAGCGATCTGCTCTGCAGCTCTGGAGTAAGGCGAACCGATCCCCTGCGAAGAGGATACGGCCATTGCGATCCCCCCAAACCATCGGGAAGCAAGAAAAGCTCAGCGAAAGTAAAGATTTTGAATTCTTTTGAAGTGAAAAAGGAATACACAAAGGCAAGGAAAAACCAAGGTAAATTCTTTTTTCGTTCCATGTTAAAATAAGAAGATTGGAGTTAAAGAAAGTTGAAAGTAAAAGTATTTCGAACAAGGCGAAAGAGAAAGTTATTTAAAAATTTGTATCCAAGCGCGAATCAACATCCGGATCTATTTCTTTCCACTTTCACCTATCGCTTTGAAATTGAAACTTGAACTTTTGAACGTTTAAAAATGAGAGAAAACTGCTTACAAAATATTTGAAATGAGATTATAAAAGATCAAATACATTTAAAGTGAAATACCACCAAATAAATTTTGAAATCAATTTTTTACTAAATATGGAACAATGAATCCCAGGCTCTAATTTGATTAGCGGAGGGATTACGACTGCTTTTGATTTAACTACTAACTTTTAAAAAGAAGATGAAGTAAACCTGCAACTTTAAAACAAATGGAAAGTAAAACGAATTGATACAATAAGACAAGGAATACTTTTCTATATTCTGGACTGTCTTTATTTGGATTGCTACATTTGGATTATTGGTGATTTTGTTGGATCTGCAGTGGAGAGATCGTTCACATTGTTTTAAGCAGAGAAAGATAGACTGACTCCATTTTAAAAATTTGGCAACTGACTTGAAATTAATTGGAGAATCGGGACAGTACAAATTTTAAGAAGATTTAATTTCCATTTTTAGCCAATGGGACCTTTTTAAATTTACACTAAAATCTTTTTTTTTGGCAAATTGACTAGATCTCCAATCAACAAGGATTATTTTACTTATAAGAAGAACTTAAGTATATAAATATTTGTATTCTGCTTTTTACATTTTACAGCGTTAATTTTTAATTTTTTCTTTTTTTTCTCCTTTTTTCCGTTTGTTCTCCCCAAAAGAAAATTAATTCAGAACACATGCACTGCTAACAATCCTTGGTTTCCTGCTCTACCTTAGCGAAATTAAAACCTCCCTTTCTTTCTGAGACTGCTCCTTTTTTAATTTTCCCTTTCCCTTTTCTCCTTTTAGTTATACAGCTATTTTTCTATTTTTCTTCTCTTCCTATTAATATTTTTTCTTCCTTGTGCTGAATTTCTCCTTCTCCTTTCTCTTTCAAATTGTTTTATTTGTCTTCTCCCCTCTTGGTCTTGTTAATTTAAGGTAATAAGACAACGTATTGTGATAGTTGCTAATAATTTCATTGATATTTTTGTTATATTATTAGTTAAATTTTATTGTGATATTTTAAGGCAAATTTGTTGAAAAATTAATTGAATAGGTTTGGAATTTATAGTGATTTTCTCCTTTTCACTAATATAAAATAATAATAATTGTAAATTTGGAAATGTCCAGTACTTCAACCTATACTTCAACCTATACTATGGGGAGGAAGCAGGGGTGGGCTATTGCCCGGAGAAGGGGAAACGCAGTGCGGTAACGAAAATGGAGCTCCAGCCCAGAGCACCCAATTTGCACTGAAAGATGTTGAAAGAAAATGCAGGGCGTCTTGCATAAGCCACGCACACAGTGTGGTAGTAAAAATTTTGGTAGCCATTCACTGGGACGAAGTCGGGGGGAGGGATATTTCTGCAGCTGTGGCCTGGTTCACTAATGCAATAAATGGAACGTAGTTCCTTTTGTTGTGTCAACAGCCAATTGTGGTTTATATTTAATATAACATGGTTCATTTAGTCATCTGAAGCGTAGATATCAGAGGGTTGTTATTAATGGCGAGCATTCTGAACAAAGCCTGGTTATCTTTTGAAAGTGACACAGGGGAAGGTTTGGTAGGGAAGGTTTGCCTATTTGCCAATGACTCTAAAGTGTGCAATAGGGTTGATATTCCTGGAGGCGTCTGTAATATGGCAAATGATTTAGCTTTACTAGATAAATGGTCAAACCAATGGAAACTGCAGTTTAATGTTTCCAAATGTAAAATAATGCACTTGGGCAAAAGGAATCCTCAATCTGAGTATTGTATTGGCAGTTCTGTGTTAGCAAAAAACCTCAGAAGAGAAGGATTTAGAGGTAGTGATTTCTGACAGTCTCAAAATGGGTGAACGGTGTGGTCAGGCGGTAGGAAAAGCAAGTTGAATTCTTGGCTGTATAGCTAGAGGTATAACAAGCAGGAAGAGGGAGATTGTGATCCCGCTATATAGAGTGCTGGTGACACCACATTTGGAATACTGTGTTCAGTTCTGGAGACCTCACCTACAAAAAGATATTGATAAAGTTGAAAGGATCCTAAGATGGGCTACAAAAATGGTGGAAGGTCTTAAGCATAAAACCTATCAGAAAAGACTTAATGAACTCAATCTGTATAGTCTGGAGGAGAGAAGGGAAGGGGGGGACATGATTGAAACATTTAAATATATTAAAGGGTTAAATAAGGTTCAGGAAGGAAGTGTTTTTAATAGAAAAGTGAACACAAGAACAAGGGGGCACAATTTGGGGTTAGTTGGGGGAAAGATTAGAAGTAATGTGAGAAAATGTTATTTGACTGAAAGAATAGTAGATGCTTGGAACAACCTTCCAGCAGACATGGTTGGTAAATCCACAGTAACTGAATTTAAACATGCCTGGGATAAACATATATCCATCCTAAGATAAAATACAGGAAATAGTAAAAGGGCAGACTAGATGAAACATGAGGTCTTTTTCTGCCGTCAGTCTTTTATGTTTCTTTGTTTCTATGTCTTAATGGCAGTGCAGGAACTTAATTTCGTATAAGGGAGATGTATTAACAAAATAACAGAGTTGGAAGGGACCTTGGAGGTCTTCTAGTCTAACCCCCTGCTCAGGCAGGAAACTCTCCATCAGGGATGTTATACCCACACCGTCACACAGCATCACATGAAGTATCAGGACTTTTTCCCACTTTGCTAAATTGGGAGTGGCCAGCGGGTGACCCGGGCGGATTACCATTACCGCCACTACCAATGAGCTGCACATACAGCTTCCGTTCTCTTGCGTGCATGGATGTGCGCCCCAGCATGTTTTTGCTTCTGCGCATGTGCAAGAAGCAAAAACACACTGAAAGGGATGTGCGCGCGAGAGAGATTTCGGCAATTATTTTGCTTTAGCACATGAGCAGAAGCAAAAAATTGATGAAATCTCACGTGCTTGCCCTCTTGTGAGATTTTGCTTCTGCGCATGCACAAAAGCAAAAGTACGCTGGGATGTGCACGGGTGCACGCAAGAGAACCAAAGCTGCGCTTACAGCTCACCATGTGCTACCGGTATGCAATGCACTACCGTAGTGGTAGCAACTCACTACTAGGTGTGACCAGTGATGGGTAGCCAAATTTGTACTGCCACACCGTGAGTATGGCTTATTATTCAATTCAATTCAATTTATTAGATTTGTATGCCGCCCCTCTCCGAAGACTCGGGACGGCTCACAACAACAACAAAAACAGTATAACAATGGAACAAATCTAATAATAAAATTACATTAAAAACCCTCAACAATTTAAAAACCATACAACACATACATACCAAACATAAAATATAAGAAAGCCTGGGGGGGATGTCTTAATTTCCCCATGTCTGGCGATATAGGTGGGTCTTGAGTAACTTGCAAAAGACAAGGAGGGTGGGGGCCATTCTAATCTCCGGGGGGGAGTTGATTCCAGAGGGCCAGGGCCGCCACAGAGAAGGCTCTTCCCCTGGGCCCCACCAAACGACATTGTTTGGTCGACGGGACCCGGAGAAGGCCAACTTTGTGGGACCTTATCAGCCACTGGGATTCGTGCGGTAGAAGGCGGTTGCGGAGGTATTCTGGTCCAATGCCATGAAGGGCTTTAAAAGTCATTACCAACACTTTGAATTGTGACCGGAAACCGATAGGCAGCCAGTGCAGGCAACGGAGCGTTGTAGAAACGTGGGCAAATCTAGGAAGCCCCACAATAGCTCTCACGGCCGCATTCTGCACGATCTGAAGTTTCCGAACACTTTTCAAAGGTAGCCCCATGTAGAGAGCGTGGGTGTGGCTTGATGATCATGTGACCAGATGGGAGTGTCTTGAACGATCATCATCGTTCTAGTGAACTCTTAAGTCCTCAACTTACAACCTTACTAGTGTTGCTCTCTGCGGTGACAATTTGCTTTGTGTTTCCCGCGCTGTCTTTCCTGGGACGCCCCCTGCCTCAGGCTAAGTAGCTAGGCGAACGGGTGCCGATCAGTTGTTGAGAAAAGAGGGGAGAGGAAATGGGCCCCCTGCAACACCTGTTTGTGCTGCTCTCCCTGCCGCTTTCCGAGGAGGAGGATGGGAGGTGGGCATGGTCAGCTAAAGCTGGGCACACAGCTTCATTTCCGCCCGTGGAACTGTGCTCCACGCTGTCCTGCCTGCTTCCCACCCCTGCGTGTGACCCATCCGACCCATAAGCTTGGAGTTTGATAGTCCTGCTCTACACCATTTCATACAAATGGTTATTCAATCTCCTCTTTAAAGCTTCTAGTTTTTTCACAACTTCTGAAGGCAAGCTGTTTTACTGATTCATTGTTCTGTCAGGAAATTTCTCCTTAGTTCTAAAATGGTTCTCTCCTTGATTACTTTCCATCCATTGCTTCTTGTCCTGATTTCAGGTGCTTTGGAGAATAGGTTGACTCCCTCTTCTTTGTGGCAACCCATGAGATATTGGAACATTGCTATCATTTCACCTCTAGTCCTTCTTTTCATTAAACTAGACACACCCAATTCCAGCAACCGTTCTGCGTTTTCCAACAGTGGCAGTTTCCGTGTGTAGATTTCAGTCCCCAGAATTCCACAACCAGCATGGCTGTTGAAACTAATTCTATGAGCTGACATTCACACTAGAAGTTGTCAAGGTTGGAAGACATGGGGTAAACTCCTTCAATCTTGGTGTAGGAATCGGTTAATAAAACAAAGAAAATGTTGCTTTCTAAGTTTCCATTTTTATCATAGGATAAAAAGTGAAACCCTTAGTATAAATAAGCTTTTCCACTTCTCCTACTGCCCCACGAAGGCCTATACTACAAGGGGCCAGTTGATGGATAGGGACCATATTACTGATTAAGATTATCAGGTAGTATGTATATATACTTTAATGCATATGTTATGAAATGTAACTTGGACAACAAGATACTTATCTCAATGGCAAAGACAACCTTCTGTATACTTTAAGGCATACAGTATCATTATGCATTAATATGTAACAATATTTTTATTTTCCTACATCCTTTTGACTTTATGTACCACCCTTCCCCCCTTTCCCATTTAAAACTTAATAAACTATTTTCAAACAAAAAAAAAGAGTTGGAAGGAACCTTGTAGGCAGTGAAGGGTTACAATTTTTTTTACTACCACACTGTGGGTGTGGCTTGCTGCCTATGTGACTAGGTGGCAGTGGCTTGATGATCATGTGACTGGGGGTGGCTTAAAGGTCATGTGACTGGCTTAAAGATGGCCAACTTGACGTCACTCACGTCAAGGGTTTGGGTTAGGATGCCTGGCCTCTCCTCGCCTCAAAGAGATATAATTTCCCTATTTACTATTACTGTACATTCAAAATATACCATTTAATTCTATGTATATATGCCATATGTATACATACATATTACACACAGGCACACAAAAATATACATTATCTACTATATAAACTGTATGTGTATATACACACATGCAGGTATAGCCCTTCTGAAATTATACACATTCAACCTCATTTACTGTGATAGGAAAAACATACCCAGAGCCCAGAAGGGGGAAAAAATTCAAAATTTTGCTACCGGTACTGTGTACCTGACTGTACCTGTAGGAGCCCACCACTGCTTGTAAATCATCTGGTCCAAGCCCCCGCTCAAGCAGGAGAACCTATACCATTTCCAATAAATGGCAGTCCAATCTCTTCTTGAAAGTCTCGAGGGTAGAAGCTCCCACAATTTCACTGGTTGATTGTTCTCACCGTCAGAGCGTTCCTCCTTATTTCCAGGTTGAATCTCTTCTTGATCAATTTCCATCCATTATTCCTTGTCTAGCCTTTGGGTGCTTTGGAGAATAGCTTGATCCCCTCCTCTCTGTGGAAGCCCCTCAAATATTAGAAAACTATCATGTGTCCCCTGGTCCTTCTCTTCTCTAGACCAGCCATGCCCAGTCCCAGTTCTTCATGTTTTAGCTTCTAGTCCCCATTTCCTATATGCTTCATGAAAAACTGGAACAGATAGTATGTCACAGAGAGAGAGAGAAAGAGAGGGGGAAGGAGGGAGGGAGGGAGGGAAGGAGATCCAACAAAACTGTTGAATTTTGAAAGTGCTGTATGTCTGACATTTCCTTAGTGAACATTCTCCACCCTGGCTTTCATGACGGTAAGGGGGTGATTGCCTAATCTGATTACTTTGTGTTTAAAAATACCAATGTATTGTGCAATCTCAAACACTGAGATTTTTTTTAAAAGGGTAGTGTCTTGTCTAAACACAGCTCATCTATGAATGTTAAAGGACCTAATCACCTGGATCGCTTTGGCTCTATTGAATAGGAATCTCTGGGTGAAACTATACTGGTTAGATTCCTGCTATCCTAACAACTGTTTAAGAAAGTCTTCTTTTCTTTTCTTTTTGACAAAACCAGCCTGATATTTGCTCACTTTTTCAACCCGATTCTTGAGTAAAGAGGGAAACTTTTCCAGAAAGTCCATTGGCAGGCAAATAAAAATCCCTTGCTAATGTCTTGGGGGGACATTATTCCCATGGAAGATACTTCCTCCAATTGCTGGACTGCCAAATGGCCAGCACTGCCCCATGTTGTCCTTAGGACCAATCAGAAAGGTGTAAGCCTTTAGCTTCCCCTCTAAGTCTTATTTGATTTCCAAATTCCATAACTTTTAGGGATAGAGGAAGAACTCTGCATTTATTAGGCATAGCATCACTATCTCAATTTTCTCTTTCCTGGGAGACAAAAAGCCAACACAGTTCTAGGCTGCATTAAGAGAGCGATAGAATCAAGATCTATCAAGATATTGTTGTGAGCCGCTCCAAGTCTTCGGAGAGGGGCTGCATACAAATCTAATAAATTATTATTATTAAATTAAGATAATGTGAAGTGTTAATACCATTATATAAGGCCTTGGTAAGGCCAATATTGGAATACTGCATTCATTTTGGTCACCACGATGCAAAAAGGATATTGAGACTCTAGAAAGAGTGCAGAAAAAAGAGCAACAAAGATGATTAGGGTCTGGAGGCTAAAACACATGCAGGAACTGGGCATGGCTAGTTTAATGAAAAGAAGGACTAGAGGAGACATGATAGTAATGTTCCAATATCTCATGGGTTGCCACGAAGAAGAGGGAGTCTACCTATTCTCCAAAGCACCCGAGTGTAGAACAAGAAGCAATAGGTGGAAACTAATCAAGAAGAGAAGCAACTTAGAACTAAGGAAAAATTTCCTGACAGAACAATTAACCAGTGGAACAGCTTGCCTCCAGAAGTTCTGAATGCTCCAACACTGGAAGTTTTTAAGATGCTGGATAACCATCTGTCTGAAGAAGTGTAGGGTTTCTTGTCTAAGCAGGGGGTTGGCCTAGGCCCTAGAAGACCTCCGAGGTCCCTTCCAAATCTGTTGTTATTATTATTTATTATTATTAATTTATTATTATGATTACAATTATTGTAAATAATAGCAATACTAATATTGTTTTTGTTTTTGTTATTATTATTATTATTATCCAGCAAATACGGTTGAGTTGGATTCCTCTCACAAGCACAAATTCCAAGCCCAATTTATCTTTGCAACTCTGCGAAGTGAATGTTTGTAGCTTAGGGTTGAACCGTCCCTGATGTCTGGATCGTTTCCTCACAGCCCTTTCTCTCTTCACCCGATTCACTGATGATGTTATCTACTCGGGCCATGAAACATCTGCCACCTCAGAGAGCATCAAGGACCTGGGCGAAGTGGGACTGAACGTTTCTCCCAATACGTCTTAGAGTTAGTTATTATATGACGTGTATTATAGGGGAGTGTCGCTGGCAAGTCAGGCTGAGCGGGGGAGCCGCCCGTGGCAAGTGAGGCGGGCGCCGGAGCGGAAGGGGCGGGGCGGTCCGGGGATGAGCCCACAAGTATTAGAGCTGCTCCGACGTCCCGCCCAGCCTGAGTTGTTCTCTGCCGCTCCGCCGAGTCAGCCTAGGGATCCGCGCCGGGTAAGTCGCGGCGGGAAGCCGAGGACTGGACAACTTTGAATGGGTGGGCAGGGTGGGTAGGTGAGGGCGGGGGGATGGACGCGGCTTCGCCCTCGCGCGCCTCCACCGCCAACTTTTAATGTGGGAGGAAAACAAAAAACTCCGGAGCTCGCTTGGAAGGAAAAGTCTGCCTGTATCTGGATTGGGAGGCAGATCCGTCCCGCCTTTTCGGGAAGCCGTGTGGAAAAGTTGGCCGGACTTTTTCTTCTCTTCTTTCTTCTTTCCCGCTCCGCCCAAAGCAGCAATTTTGGAGAAGGGGTGGATTTCCCCAATGGAGGCTCCGCGAGGAGCCGCCAGTCAGGGCTGATCGGAGGGAGGAAGCCGCTCGAAGGGTCGAGCGCCGTGACGCGGGAGCTTCTCCCTAGAGATAATATAAAACTAGGGGTGTGCATAAGGGCACACATTGTGCCTATCGTCCCTGTCTTACTATCCTATTGTCCAAATTTACCTCTATCTACTTTGCTTTTGTTTATGTTATATTTGCCACCTTATACATGTTTTGACAGACAGAAAGATGGATGGATGGATGGATGGATGGATAGATGGATGGACAGACAGACGGATGGATGGATAGATAGACAGATGGATAGATGGATGGACAGACGGATGGATGGATGGATGGATAGACAGATGGATAAATGGATGGACAGACATAGGCGGACAGACGGATGGATGGATGGATAGTCGGATGGATAGACAGATGGGTAGATACATATAGTACAGGTAGTCGTCGATTTACAACAGTTCATTTAGTGACCGCAGTTACAACGGTCCTGAGAAAAAGTGACATGCCCACTTTTCACCCTTATGACCAGAATATCTGCGAGACTACCTTCTGCCGCACGAATCCCAGCGGCCAGTTAGGTCCCATCCCACAGAGTTGGCCCAGCGGCCAGTTAGGTCCCATCCCACAGAGTTGGCCTCCGGGTCCCGTCGGCTAAACAATGTCAGCTGGCGGGACCCAGGGGAAGAGCCTTCTCTGTGGCGGCCCCGACCCTCTGGAACCAACTCCCCCCAGAGATTAGAACTGCCCCCACCCTCCTGGCCTTTCGTAAACTGCTTAAAAACCCACTTCTGCCATTAGGCATGGGGGAACTGAGACATCTCCCCTTGCCTATATAGTTTTATGTATGGTATGTTTGTGTGTATGCTTTTTAAATAATGGGGTTTTTAAGCTTTTAATGTTAAACTGTTATTTTAGACTTTTAATATTAGATTTGTTATTGTATATTGTTTTATCACTGTTGTGAGCCACCCCAAGCCTGCGGAGAGGGGTGGCATACAAATCTAATCAATAATAATAAATAATAATAATAATGATGAGCCGCACTTACCTTTTCCTACTAGATCGGTCCCAGAGGTCTGCACAGGTGTGCAAGCACGCGGGTGGCAGGCATACGCACCCCATGGGGTGATTTTGCTTCTGCGCATGCGTGGAATCAAATCAGCAAAAATCGCCGAAATCTCACAAGAGGATGCTTACACACATGAGATTTCAGCAATTTTCGGCAATTTCTTTGCTTCTGTGCATGCGTGGTCCATGGTCACATGATCAAAATTCAGAGTTGCTTGGCAACCAGACTCATATTTTTGACGGTTGCCAGATGGTCCCCGGGATCATCTGATTCCCTTTTGTGACCTCCTGACAAGTAAAAGTCAATGGGGAAGCCAGATTTGTTTCACAATCATATTACTGACTTAATAACTTTGGAGATTCTCTTCAAAACAGGGGCAGGCCAAAGTCATAAAATGAGGCAAAACTCACTTAACCAATGCTTAGCAACAGGAACATTCAGCTCAATTGTGGCTGTACGTCGAGGACTATCTGTACATGTGAATGATCAAAAGTAATAATGGTAATAATTCTTTGCACCACCAACGTTATGGCAAACTTTGCTGAGGGAGGCGAAATGGTAAACTGTTTGTAGTTAAACTAAGAACAGCCTACCTTTAAAAAGATCCCATCCTTCACCCCAGTTGTCACCCATTCAAGGCATACCTTCTTTTCAGTCTTGATAATGAGGGTCATTCAACAGTCATAGAATCCTACAATTGGAAAGGACCTTAGAGGTCATCCAGTCCAACCCCCTTCCCACTGCAGGATTTACTTTCCTATCCCTAATAGATGACCATCCACAGGAGGGGGAAATCTTTCATATACTCTATTCTACTCAAATAGGTAGAATTTCTGTCAAGGATTTCTTCCTACTTTCTAATAGGTACCTTAACATCTTGACATGATATTCCATTTCAATGTTACAGTATTTAAATAGCATCAGGTAACTGCAAAATCCCCCCAGTTATCAACTTCCTGAAAGCAGCCACCCCTGTAGAAGGTCAGACCAGGAATGGTTTAGATCAGGGGTCTCAAACTCAATTTACCTGGGGGCCGCTGGAGTCTGGGTGAGGCTGGGCCGCATCAGGTTTTCCGCAAGGAAAGCTCTTACAAACACATTCCAATGTTATCAAATGTCTTTATTTTTTCATCTTATTTTGTATTAAAAAATAAAAATAAATTAACAAATTCATAAGAAAAAAACAAATAAAACAGTAATAAATGAATAAAAGGAAAATGATAATGATATTAATGATAATAATACAGCAGATATAGAAGACTGAAGAAACCACATTCAGCTCCACACACAACACTGAAAAGTGCCATTCGTATCAAACTTGGGCTGCACTAACATTAAACTTTGATATTGAGGTGGCGGCTGCAAACTATTGTCCCGAGGGCCGCAGTTGGCCCGCGGGCTGCGAGTTTGAGACTCCTGGTCTAGATGCAGAATTTGAAACTTGCCATTATCAGACAGAAACAACAGAGAATACAGTGATCCCTCGAGTTTTGCGATCTCGAGTATTGCGAAACGCTATATCGCGAGTTTTCAACCCGGAAGTAAACTCCACCATCTGCGCATGCGTGCCCTTCCACGCATGCGTAGATGGTGGAGTTTCCCCGCCGGGCAGAGGCTTCCCTGGGTCTTCCCCCTCTTGCCCCGGTAAGGCGCGAGCAACGGCGTGGGCGGGCGGGCGGCACGCGTGCGGGGAAACCCTAGGGCCGCTTCCCAGCTGGGAAGCGGCCCCAGCAATGGCGTGGGTGGGCGGGCGGCACGCGCGCGCGCGCGGGGAAACCCCAGGGCCGCTTCCCAGCTGGGAAGCGGCCCCAGCAACGGCGTGGGCGGGCGAAGGGTGGGCGGTGCGCGCGCGGACAAGCGGCAGCAGCGAGGCGGCGGGGAAACCCAATCTTCGGCTCCTCGCTGCTGCGGTGGAAGTAAAAACACCATCTGCGCATGCGCAGATGGTGTTTTTACTTCCGCACCGCTACTTTGCGAAAAATCGATCATCGCGAGGGGTCCTGGAACGGAACCCTCGCGATGATCGAGGGATCACTGTACTGCAGTTTCAATCTCTACCTACTGTGCAGAAATCAAATGACAAATGGTGTCTTTGCCCCAAGTTTTAACAAATTGGGGGTAGCTCAAGTACAAAACAGTACTTTGATTGGCTTTCTATGTCACTAGTAGCCATGGTTAATGCTTAATTATGTATTGTGCTACAGTGAGTTAAATTAATGCAATATGCTAAATTATTAACTATAATTTATACATGGTATGCTTGTATGTATGAGTGGTTCTTTAAATTGGGGTTTTTTAGATTATTTTTAATATTAGATTTGTTTTCCATTGTCTTTTTATTGTTGTTAGCCGCCCTGAGTCTTCGGAGAGAGGCGGCATACAAATCTAATAAATAAATTTAAAAAAAAAATTAATGTTCAAATTACATTAGCTAGGTTCATGTAAGATATTCAGCCAAAGCTACATTTTGAGTTAATATAATATGTAAATCCAGACAAAGCTTAATTTCCTTCTCCTTAACTCTTCCTTACTTTATTACATTTAGTGCAAATTCAAATGTAATCTTTGTGTAAAGCATGAGTCTGAACTTATTACCTATCTGCAAAAGTTACTTCAGATTCCAAAATTATATACACACCACAGTTATATGGTTGCATTTTGGATACTCTCCAACCAGTCTGCATTTGCAGTAGTTTGCAGCACCTATGGTTGCATTACTGCAGTAGGCTACATTTTTTCCCCAGAAATCAGCATATGCTTTCAATATGTGAAAAAATATGCCCAATAGGGGAGATTGGTTTCATATCATGATCACAATTTATGAGCATAATTGCCAGGCTCAATTATGGTCACAACTTGAAGACTACCTATACAAATTTAGTAAACTTCAGCCAATTTTTATGTTACTCTATAAATGTGATATGGATATATTACTCTTTATATACAGTGATCCCTCGAGTTTCGCGATCTCGATCTTCGCGAAACGCTATATCGCGATTTTTCAGCAATTGTGACCATCTCGATCTTCGCGAACGCTATATCGCGATTTTTCCCACCCGATGAGGTCACTCTCTTCCTTCCTTTCTCATCTTTCTTTCTCTCTCTCTTTCTCTATGTTGCTTCTTCCTCTCTCACACTCTCTTCCTCCCTCTCTCATCTCTCTTTCCTTCTCTCTCTTTCTCTCCCCCTCTTGCTCTCGAGTGGCCGCCTAGCAGCTGATCTGCTCGGCAGCGCAGCAGCAGCGAGGAGCCGAAGATCTTCGGCTCCTCGCTGGTGCTGCGCTGCCGAGCAGATCAGCTGCTAGGCGGCTGAAGGAACCTTCCCTGGGTCTTCCCCGCCGCCTCGGATCCCGCTGATGCCCGCCCGCCGTTTGCCGCTTGCCCCGTTCGCCCGCCGCTCGCCTCGTTCGCC